>NC_026159.1:2872529-2891394 GCF_000512975.1 Sesamum indicum | reverse complement strand
ATACTGAAAGTAGTAAGGTCACACTTAGCAGTAGGCAATTTCCACCTCAACTTATCAGTCTAATTAGACCAATAAACACATTTTTTTCTCAAACTTTATACAAACAAATTCACAAGGGTGGACTAGATCCACATCCTAATAATATAGAAACTAGTACAATTGTGTCTGAACATGTATATCACCATTCTCATTGGGTGGACTCCAACTCGGTCACGGACTTATAGATTCAACCTTCTAGACACCAGTAGGTTTCTGTTCTCGTATCACTTCACCAAGGACCAACCCTATCCTTGGAAAACCTTTTATAAGGCAGAAGGTAATATAATGTTTCACAATAAGGTCAAAAAATACCTCCCCAACCAGTATGCGAGAGCGCCGAGAGGAGAGTCACAACATGCTAATGTGAACTCCAATTGGTAACATCCTACAGGATATCGAGAAACCATGATCCGGCTCTTGGGACTGAATTTCTGTTACATAATCCACTAGGTGTATCTACTAGGATTACATGCAAATATATACTAAGCAGCAGGAGATATGCATCCCCTCCTACTATTGAACTTAATTTAAGTCCTAGGATATTAACAAAATCAAGTCTTTCATGCAACAAAGCTTGCTGATTCAGTTTTCGCCGAATTTGGCAGCACAGAACCTGTGAATGCACAAGTAGATCTCTCAGGACGCACAAACACATTAGTAACTGTTACAGAACTGAATTGTAAGTTTCACGGTGAAAAAATGCGATGTTAGGAAGTCAGAGATAATATGTAAGAAAATTTTAACAAGGGAGAGTCAATTCTCAAAGAAACTGTATATCATTTTTGCTCCTACTTTTGTGCAGTATAATACAAACGCAGGAACTCACCAAGTACCAGAAATTCCATCAACCAAGCCATTAATCCGATCACCGGTGATGCATCCAGCACTCATAACCTCTTCAGCAACACCCATATCAATCGCCTCCAAAGCAGCCAAAGCATTACTCTGTATTTGAATTGGACCCCTATACTGTCCCTCCCCTCTGATGGCACTCAAGTCCTTCTCAAAAACCAACACCTCAAACCCCTTCCTCTTCGCCGCCAACGCGAAAACCAGCCCCCCAATCCCACCACCCGCCACCAGAATCCTCAGCTTCTTTTCTTGCGGGCTTGAGCTTCCACCAGTTTCAGATGCCTCAGCTTTTGGAACTTCAGCTACACTGGCTCTCACTCTACTCAGTTTCTTTAAAACCCCATCTTCTTGCTTCCTGAGGAATGATTTCTGGTTCAGAGAACGGCAGATTTCTGCTGAAAAATCTTTAGAAATGAGAAACGGGAAAGGGGCTCGTGATGACACTGCTATTGAGGGATTGATTGGATTGTAGAGCACAGTTGAGCTCATTTTTTCTGTTACCACACAACACCCACAACCCAAAGTGTCAGCAACAATCTTCAAACGTTCAAGAATTTAGGAAGCAAAGAAAAGGTGATGTCCACTACTTAATTGTTTTTCTCAGCTTTGATCAACTAAAATAAGGATTATGGGAAGTTAAATTGTGTGTGCGAGAAAGCAACGGTGTGGTGGTGGGGTTTCAAGAACTGGCCACCAATCCAAAGGTAAAGAAGCAGCACCAATGACAGAGATTTCACAGCCACATGTCGCTTCCATGTTGCCTGTCTGGTTTCTTGACCTTGCAAATATCTCGACACCTGTTCACTTCTCTTCTTACATATATGGTTGCCCTGTTTTCCTACATCTGACATATGTTACATACATAAATTCAATGATTTTCAATTGGATAACATTCTTTCTTCTATGTTTCTCCTCCAATAACTTGAGCTTACTCATTCAATCTAACCATATAGCATTCAATATAATACTTATATTGACGACCATCAAATAGTTTAATGCTGGTATTTAATTATATTCGGGTGAAAGATAGATCATAACTTCAAAATTTAATGAAAATGCTGAAGAATTAAATTTAATGATTAAACAAGAATACTAGTACATGGCTTGCATAGTAGTCGCATGTCCTAATTCTGTTGGGACTATACATTTTCTTTACCTAATATGTAGTTGATAGATTACGTTAGCTAGCAACTGTTTATGTTCACATATACCTATTATGTAATAACGAGTTGATAATAATTGATATTTATAAAATTATTTATTGATGAACTCCGATTTATCTATAATGAGTACAAATATATATATATATAGAAAAAAATAAGTATAACAAAATTTAAATTATTTTTTAATTTATACGTATCATTCATATGCAGAGCTCATGTTAATTTCTTCTGTACCATTTCAATTTTATTGAATTTCCTTCGGGGGACAATAAGTGTAACAAAATTAAAAATTAAAATAACTTTTTTTTTTATCATTACAATTTTTTTTATAAAAAAAAAGCTGTATTACACCATAATTACGTGATGATTACTGCACTAAATAATGACAATTAGTGGAATACGATGGTGGGGTTGGGTGCACCATCGACAGGACAGTGGTGGGAGTTGGAAGGAAGCTATTGGTTGAAATAAAATCAATTTTCCAATTATTTATATTTATCTATGTAATTTAAATATCGATCGTGTCCAAATCATGACCAGAATAAAGGGGGGGAAATCCAAAGGACCGAAAATAGCCATTTATTTGACTACCGAATTCTGCCAAAATCATTAATTAATTCCTAAAAAATAAAATAAAAGATAAATTACAACGAGTTTTTTTAAAATTTAACATAATTATAAATATTTTTTTTATTATTTGAATTTTAAAAAAAATAATCCACTTAATTCAGAAAAATTTAAACGGTAACTAAAACTATAATTCATAGTCCACAAGGACATTTTAGTTAGTTCACTATAAAAATTGAATCGAGATCTAGTGAAAACTAATGGATTGGACTAATTGTTGTACGATTGTTAAAATTAGAAACAGTGTTGGTAATTTTTCAAACAGCGATAGAATATTTATAATTGTACTAAATTTAAAAAAAAAAATCGTTGTAACTCGCTCTAGATTTCAATGGATTATTTAATTAACCAAATATCATTGAAATGTTATTCCCAGAAAAATATGGAGAGGCAGTGATAATGATGGAGGCATTAGATGGTTGTTTGAAGTAGTAAGGAATATTATTACATGAAAATATCTGAGATAGTTGTTAGAGTTACATGTGGACCAAATTTTTGTCAGAATTAAAGAAATTTCTTCTTATGAATGATGATGGTTTCCTTTAGGACTATCTATGTCCTTTTCCAACTGCTTAGGTGGGCTCACAATGGGCCGAGGCGGCCCGGATCTAGGCCCAATTCAGCATTTTGTTTTCCTTAACAGTCAGTGGCTACTATTGGACTCATTTCATTTATTTTATGTCCAATAATTAATTATTTATTTCTAAATGAGATAATTTTGTGTATATATATATATATATATATTATTCATTATATTAGTTGTGTTCACGCAAATTTTGAATTTGCAGAAAAGAATTACAAAATAAGAAATATTTGCATAGAATAAATTTTATAAATTTAAAGTGAAAGTATTACAATCTTTGTACTGAAAATTATCCTCTGATTATTTACTTCAAATTTCAATCCAAGAGCTGAAAGTTATGTTGTTGAATGTGTTGGGGAAAGAAAATTAGGAGCAACTTTAAAATATTATATCAAGACTGGAGGGCTTGTTGGGAAGGAAGACCACTAACTAACTAACTGAATGCATTGCATGGTTTAAGGGTGGCAACAACCTTAACTGCAGCAGCTAGCAACGTTGGATTTGGTTTCACTAATTTCATTCATGTGACGTCAGGAGGTCATGATTACGCAATTCGTTGCAAGATTAATATGTTCGTCGCAAACGACTAGCAACGAAATTTGCAATGAACTTGCCATTCACCACACTCAAAAAATGGATTTTACATGAGACAAGATTTGTGACAACAGCAAAACTTCATCATAAAATCGTACGACATTTGCAATAACTTTGCCATGGATGATCATGGCTGATTTCTTTGCAGGTCGCAAATACTTGCAGCAATTCTGATTTTTATTGTAAGTGTCAGTCAAATTTAAACGAACACACTAATGGACTGATTGATCATTCAAACTCGTCACAAATTTTCATCATTTGTTAGTTAATTATTATTCATATCGCAAGATTTTTCAGACAAGAGGATCTACAATTTAAGCAGACTTTGCAATGACTTTCTCTGTCTTTTGCAATGGGTTATGATGGAGTTTTATGTCCGTCACAAAATTATTTGTGACGGGTGCTTTTGTAAATGCATCATTTCATTGTCACGAAAAAATTTCCGACTGGTTGGTAAATTACACTTTAAAAAAAATGGTTCCCAAGCAATCATATTTTTGCATTCCCTCGCCTTCTTTAATTTCATCACTATCTAAATCAACATGTATATTGTGTGAATACACCCTTCCTCTTTTTTGACACTTGTTGTAATTTTTTTTATAATATGTAATTTATTACATCATTCAAATACCCTCAAATTCAATAACTAATTCAATCATCTCAATTTTATTTTATTTTTTAAAGTATTTACAAAATGGATAGACAAAAATGGCGCTTGACTGGACAGTCGTAGCAAGATGAATAGTGCCTACATTTGTAGGACTATTTGCTTACTAATCTCACAAAATTTACTTAATTTTCTATCTCTTTATCTATCTATACTATTTCTTACATTTGATGGGTTAAAGTAACTATATTTGATTCACAAAATGCATATTAATTAATATATACCCTCAAATAATTCATAACAAAAAGAATTACCCTCAAATAATTTTTTTTTTGGCTAAAAAATGACTACTTCTTTAAACGTTTTTGTAAAAAATATTATGTTCACGTTCATTTAGAATTAATTAAAAATATTAAGAAAGTATCAGTTATACTTTTTTAAATAACAAAAAGAATATGACAGACTTAAGGAACCATTGTAATTTACCTAAAACAAAATTTCAAAACATTGTCCACCCAATTTCCAAAGAAAAAAAAAAAGAAAAGGGTAAAAAAAGGAAAAAGAAATAGAAAAAGAAAAGAAAAGTGGGATAGTGGATACCGCCGGGACGGGCCCCTGTTTGGAGTATTCTCACATGGAGTTTAGATTGAGACAACATCTGCCAACTCAACAATGACCCCGCTTTCCTTCTGTCATTAACTGCCCCTCTATGAACACCAAAATCTGAGTCATACAGAACCCCAGCACCGGGCAGTCTTACTTTTTCTTCAACTACTATTCTTTTCTCCTTGTTCAATTATATATCTTCCTTTTCACACTCCATAATCTTGCTCTGATTCATTAAACTATTCCCTTGCTTGCCCCGTTCCATGTTCAAACCAAATTAATAAAAGGGGTTATCCATTCCAAGAGAGAGCAGCCCTTTTGGACTCATCTCATTATTCTTCATTTATCTATACCACAAAGAATAAAGAAGCAAGAAATCATCGAAAAGTTTGAGAAGAAAGACAAAAGGCAGCAACTTCTTTTAACTAGCTTTTGTTTGATGTAATTAAGGTGAGTTCTTTATCGAGCACATTTTCTTTTTGCTCTTCTTTTTCTGGTCCCTTTTTGTTCCGGTGTAGTGTGTGCTTTTGTGTGTGAGTTCGTGGGTGAAGCAGGAAAAAATTGGATTTTTGGGAAATGGACAATGGTCTAAGAATTTTGACAACGACAGACAGGGGTTTTATGTGGTATAAGAACAAGGGGTAGAGGTTTTAGAGCTTCAAAACTTGGCCCTCTGTCTGAAAAACATCAACATCTTGTAAGAAATGATGCTTGATTTGATCGGGCACTGCTCTTGGCTTTACCAGAACATCACGAGCCTTCCAGTGGTCCAGCCAGCTCCATGCCCATTAAGTTTTAACAGACTCGAGAAAATGGGCCATTTTGGTAATGTTGTGCACATGTACAGACAAATATACCCACTGGGCACTGAAATGTCATATATGACTTCTTTGTGAATGGTGATAGGAAGATGAAAAGGCCTCATAATTGGTAGCTTTTTTTATTTGGTTTTTGAAGATTTTGAGTATTTGGATCTGACCTTTTTGATCCTATATTCATTAGGTTCCAAGATGGAATAGGATTTTGGAGAATTATGGAAGCATTTTGGCGTACATTTGTCCTGAATTGACAGTCATGAGGAGGAATTCTGAGTCTTTCAGAAACTCTGGGGCCTATACTAGCCCGGGTACACCCGAGTACAGTGGTAGCAATGTGGGAGAAATACCAAAGACATGGAGTTCAGAGCGAGTACCATTGCCAACAAGTGGTAACCGGAGGCGTGTCAGTGCTTCTGCTTTGATGCCTTTTAATAGTGGAAAGGCTTTACCTTCGAAATGGGATGATGCTGAGAGATGGATAACTAGCCCAGTTTCAGTTTATGGTGGTGGCTTCAAGACTTCAGTTGCTCAGCCTCAGAGACGGCCCAAGTCGAAAAGTGGACCATTGGGGCAATCGGGGCTTGTTTACTTGCCCAACTATTCGCCCACGGGGCCTGTGCATGATGGTGGGAACATGAGGAATTTCATGGCAAATTCACCTCTTACTACCGGAGTGTTGGTCCCGGAGGGTCTATCTGTTCATTATGAAGCTGGAGTTGCTGCAAAATCTGATTCTTTATATACTGAAAAGAACATAAAGCGGAGTACTAGTGTGCCTGGCTTGTCGGATTTGCTGAGCGAGTCTTCTGTCCCGAGTTCTGAAGGTATAGAGTGTTCTTCTCTTTCTGGCCTTATAGGTGATCAACTGCTCATGCACTCGTGTACTGAATAAATTGTTTGAATGTTAATTGGCCAACAATTGGAGTTAACAGTTGATGATAGTGATGTTATTTCGCCAATTACTTCTTGGTTCTTAGCGCACAGAAGCATTACCACAATATGCTCCTTATAGGTCCTAAATACCTTCTTGCTTACCTTGCTGGTAGACTGTTCTCCAGAACTCTGTTAGTGGATAATCCTCTCTTATTCCAGAATTTTGAGGGGCTATGGGTGAAGTCCAGTAGGAATCTGTTGTGGTCTAGTTGTGCCTTGTCAATGTAGATCAGAGTGGTTTTCCCTTGTCTTAGACAAAGATTATTCCCACTCAATGCCTCTGAATCGAATCTTTCTTCTACAATTGAACCTAGCATTTGAGATCAAGAAGGTTCATATTGTATTTGCAACCCCTAAATTGTACTTCTAGTACATATGATATTTCCTTGATGAGGCGATACAACTCTGTGCAGAAACTTTAGAAACTTATTTAACATGTACGAGTACCTTTCATGTTACATCTGTCAACATTTCTCTGCAATAGGGGAATTGGCGTTTCCAGCCTAATGAAACCCATTCTTAAATATTTGTTCTATGCGCTTCTGTTTAATTGATTAGTTGAATGATCAGATGATAAGTTTGATGGAGCCAGAGAAGAAGAAGTCCTGGTCTCGTGCAGGGATATGGCTACTCAAATGAGCCCTGAAGGGAGCACTCATTCGTCTTCAAAAGGGAGGTTATCATTTTCTACTTTACCTTCCTCAGTTCCCGCCTCATTGAGCCAGCATCTAAATCCTGCTCCAAAAGATGAAGTCAGAGATGTCCAAGTAGACAAAGGCACCACCACCGCTCGGCAGTCAAGAAAACAAGGAAAGACAAACTCCAAGAATGTTGAAGAATTACCTTCAGCTTGGGATGTTGCTGGCACTGGCGCATCAGAGAACATGTCAAAGTATGTCTACAGTTTCTAAGGATAATAGGAAAGTAATTTTGTAGTTTCCATGGATCATAAACTATCAAATTAGGAGAATCTTATTGTTCGTATATCACCTCTTATTAGGCAAGAGGAAATGCCTAGACATGATTCTGCCTCAACAAAAAGCTTCTCCATAAAACTTAAAACTGCCTTCAACCTACTAATAGTTATCGTTTCGGCATTGTATGTTTCATGCTTAGTAGAAAGGAATATCGAGTGAATTGGTTGATGGATGCACGTCGTCATGGACATGATGCTTATGTTTGTTTCCTACAGGTTGCAAAGAGAGGAAGCGAAGATCACTGCTTGGGAGAACTTGCAGAAGGCTAAAGCTGAGGCAGCTATTCGAAAACTTGAGGTTCGTTCGGCACAAAAATCACCTTTAGTGCATCAAAACTGAAAAAATAATAGTTCGCTGAAGTTCCTATATCTAGCACAGGAAGAATCACTGACAATTATTGAATCGCATTACTTCCTTTCTTCAGCTGCCTATTTAATGGTTATGAATGTCAGCAGCATCCTCTGAAATAGGTTAGGAAGCTTGCACGTTTCATGTTACATCCTCTAACGCATTCTTTAATCAGATGAAACTGGAAAAGAAGAGATCTGCCTCCATGGACAAGATAACAAACAAGCTCAGAGCTGCCCAGATGAAAGCAGAAGCCATGAGAAACCTGCTGTCGGACCGAGCTCCTACAGCCTCTCACAAGGGGATTTCATTCTGTACATATGTCAAGATTTGTTCTCTCTCCAGTTGTTTTACCTGCAACAAGACTTAGTTCCTAGAATAAAATATTTTTCTGCCTCGCTATTAGGCCAAAGGACTTTATCCTTCTAGGCTTTACATTATTTTGCAATATTGTTAGCTAAGCTGGCCATAATTTTCACGGGTGCCACCCAGGGTGTATATGGAGACACCAAATTTTGAAACCAAAACCTGCTGCAGCAGATCTTGCATATTCTGTCATTCATTATCTACCATGAATAACTTGTCGTATGGAGGTAGTGATCTAAATATTACTAAAAATTGTGGAAGAGCAAATGGGTTAATGAAACTCATAGTAGGCACCGCGCCTGTTTACTTCATGTGGTTCTTAGAAGTTGAGGAGACTCATGATGTCAGTTTGTAAAACAGCACAAAACGTCCTGCAGAAAAGTCTCGGAGGTCCAAACAAGAAAACTTACATATAAAAGTAATGTATCGGAGAATGCACGAGCGGTAAATAAAAAACTGGCAGCACCAAGTTTTACTAGTACATAAGCTGAAGCATCAATGTATTATTTCCAGCTCAGCAACATCAACAGCATTTTCATTAGAAGTTACTTTGGATACCAACTAACAAGCAACTAAAATTGTCAACATTTTCCCTCTTCAAATACAAGACAGCTAAAAAGTATATTATGAATAACATTACTAGGTAATTGAAATGCTAACAGTGGTTGTCATGGTTAAAAATAACCACAATCTGGCAGGGCATCGGATTAATTGTTCAAGACAAATATCAGATAGAGTTGCAACTCTCCTCGGATCCTCAGTAAGGCCTGTATCTGTAATCTGCACGTGAGGGTCTGCCACCACTCATACTGCCACCGACACCATAACCCCACTGCCGAGCAATAGATAGGAACGATTAGTACATAGTATGAATACTCAGAATATGTAGACCATACTGGATCACCATCTATCCAGTTCATTATGTGTAGGTACATGCATGTAAGTTACAACATTTGACAAACAACTATTACTAAGATGAAATGACCAGATTCTTTTGAGATTCTTTTATTGTGTTTTTTTTCCCCGTGGGAGAAATTACAAATAAATTGCTATATATATATATATATATACCTATTTTACCTAGCAAATTAAATCTAGCTTAAGTGACTTGAGAAACACAACAAACTGGTGACAACTACATGAATAACTATAAAATCATGACATGGAGAAAAGAAAATTGAAGGTCCCTAGTGTGCCTAGGAACAAGTATGCAAAGACACATAATCACGACTTTATAAGATTCAGAAGTTAAAATTAATTGGAATGCCTTCAGCCGTATGCAATCTTCCCAAGATAAGCCATTCAGAAATTATAAACTTAAGCACTACATAAATATAGAACCACAAGCAAGTCACGCACCATGCATAAAAGACGAGACAGAGAGTATAGACAAGTTGATACATAAATGATGATACACACAGCCTCACTGCTGTTACACATCTTCTCTAATGAGAAACAGGCAACAAACTATACATATGTACTCACGTCATCAAAATCCAGGCTCCCATACATCCTGCCATAAGTGCGCATTGGTCCGCCATACCCAAATGGTTCAGGATTATTCATCATGAAATTACTACTAGGACCAGCATCATCAATTGGTGTCGCTGAATCTATTGCAACCTGTAAGACATAAGAAGTGAGAACCATCAAGAATAGTCACTCATTTTATTAATGAGTTAATAGTTACCAGCAGGTATCCATAAGCACCTGAAACTCTAAAAGTATATCTTTATGTATCATCTTGAGTAACCAAACTTGCATTTTAGGAATACATTGCCATTAAGTGGTCAAACTCAATTTTTAGATGAACAATGAAAACATCATTACAACATAATCGTGTGACTGCCAGTAAAATAATGGAACATAACATCAGTCTAAGCAAAAATTTCTATATTGAAAGCTTGTACAATTTTCAGGAGGTAAATGGAGAGCCAGCATTGTCATGTTTAAACATGAGCAAATTGCAAACAACAAACATAGAGCACCACATAAAAGCTGAAAAAAGATTACGGGATATTCGAATTGTAAGAACCATCAGCACTCAAGAAAGCACTAGAAAGTATCTGGTTTTATATGTTGAGAATATTGAGACAGACACAATATCATCAAACAAAATGAGAACAGTTAGAACAAAATAACTGACATGCAAAGCCCACGTCTGAAATCTCTGCACACAGTGAAGACAATTGGCAAACAACAGCGTTGGATCAGATAGATAGCCATTTGACTTTCTAGTTACAGACTCAACATGATGCCCAAAAGATGTGATCACTCGTGTTACAGTTCCCATCTGACCTCCTTAATTATGACTGATTCAGTGTTCCTTTTTTGGGGAAAAGTAAAGTATAAAACTTAAAAGGATGACTCAGGGTTTTACAAAAATCACCGACTTGTTGTCCCTAGCATCTCCCATGTCCATCTCTACATGTTTCTACGGAAATAGAGGATTAACTCTTAAGAGTACGAAGATACTACTTATACAAAGAGAACAACAGCGGAAGATATTGCTGGCGGATCTGACAAGAAGAGTCGTTTGAAGGTGACTGCAATGGTGGGATGAAGAATATTGCGCCTTTCCTGCGGAGCTAATGGCAGTGGAGGATGCAGCAGGTTGCTTTAGAAGTAAAAGTAAGGTCTTGTCTCATCGTCAGCCCATCTGCCAGTTATTTTACATACTCCTACCAGTTTTGTCCAACTCCAAAAGTTCCCAGTTCTGTGGGTGCTCTTGTTCAGAGATGGTTCAGGTTGCAGTTGCACAGTCCACCAGTTGGTTCAGACTAATCTAAGAGTACCTAGCCACCCAGAGGGGATTTTATTTCTAGCACTGGACTAAATCCTATGTCTCGATATTGTTGAAAAATAAAGTAAAACATCTTGAACAAGTCATCATTTGTTAGTAAACAACAGGTATCAAACCTGGTGTCCACATATTTCATGAGATCTTCGAGCTACACGATCTGCAACACCATCATCAGCAAAAGTAACAAAGCCAAATCCCCGATGACCAGTTCTCTTGGGGTCCTGCGAAGTAGCATGACAATGTTTCAAAACTTTCATTTCATCAAATGCAGCAAGTCACAGCAATTCTTACCTTTGGCACATAAACATCCAAAATACGACCGAATCTTCCAAAATACTGACGAAGATCTTCTGCACTTGCCTCCTGAGGAAGCCTACCAACAAAGATCTTTTTGCCCATCCCCCGAGGTGCCTCCCCTCCTAATGATGATATTATCAAACTGAGATCATCTATTCGAAAAGCTTACAGGAATGTGCTTTCGGCAATTAACTTACTTCCATACATAGAACCAGGATGATCATACAAGGTTGGAGCACCAAGTGCAGCATATCTAGTTGCCGCGTTAATATAAGCATTATAAGCACCATATCCACCCCCACCCTGGGGCATTCGACTAATTGGCCTGAAATCTTCCTCCTACAGTGGAGCAGACAAATATAAAATTTATATATATGGGCTGTGAGCTACAAAAATTCCAGGAGGCCATTAAAATGCAAAAGAACCATTTTGCATCTGCATGCATGTTTTCGTCAAGAATATAAACATGATGATATGATCTGGATAATGAGCCAACACCTCAGACTTAGATTTCGGTCTTTGCTAAAGCTTTTCCACTATATTTATTGTTATCATAATAGGTGGAGTCATTACATACAGTTCATCCTTGGCCCACATCCTTGTTCTGCGCACAGTAACTCTTCTAAGCCAGGCCTGGGGGCAGAATACCATTTGCAGACTAGATTTTGTATTTTTAACTTATTCTGCATGTATTTGTGTTATAAGAAACAGTGGAGACAGATGCTAGAGTAAATTAGTAATCGAAAAAAATGCTGCTGTCAGACCATGCAGCAAATGCTGCCACATGAAATTTCAAAAAGAAAATTATGAAAGGCCAATGTATATGTATGATGCAGAAAGATACCTTTGGTGTCGCCCTGTCCACAACCACTGTTGAACCTCCCAATTCATGAGTTTCAACCATCAGATCATCCACAGCTTCTGTGAACAGATAACACAAGAGGAAGAAATAGTTTTATTGAGTGTGATACAAATAACATCAAATGGCACTTACTAAGAAACAGGTTACACGTGCAATAAAGCAGGCTTATGTAGATATTGTATTGAAGAGCTCATCCTTTTAACCCTTTTGCATTAGGACGTAAATTAGAATTTCCCAAATCATAACCAATTTCCTGACTCCAAATTTCGTGCATTTTCAAAGGACCAGGGCGTGACCTTACACCCCTAAGGCTAACCCTTCAATGTTGTGAAGATAAATTGTTGGACTATCTGAGATATTGGTGACCATGACATTGGAAAGCTACCGCTAGATAGAGGGGCATGGTAGAAAGGTCATAGGTGTTTCATGGAAAGTCGATGTTTCGAACAACATATTGTGGTTTAGTGTTGCATGCTGTCTGCAGGTGAATCTTTAGATACCAACAAGGAAAACCCAAAAGACCACATAATTACACCACTAATTAGGGTCTTGACTTTTCATTGGAAACATTAAGCGTTGCCTCTCCAAATTAGTTGTATACGAGGGAACATAGGGCCAAACCTAAGAAATAAGAAGCAAACAGAAAACAGAAAAGGGCATTACCAGCATTTGCAAAAGTGATAAATCCAATTCCACGATGACCTTTGGTGGTTGGATCCTGCAAAAGTGAATATTAAATCATGTTGTGTAAACATTACACTGTTGTGTCATCATCATAATAGAGAATGGGAGAAAAGTATGAACCTTTGGCATGTATAGATCTGTTATGTCACCATATTTCTCAAAATGACTGCATAAGGAGGAAACAGATACCACACTTAGACTTTATCACTCACAACATAACCCTCCAGCATTACAGATTAACCCACTGACATAGCAATTCAAATAATCACACCTCGATGACTTCATCAAAATAAAAAGAAAAGGAAAAGCAACCTTCTGAATGCAGCTTCTGTCACAGATGGCGGAATCCTTGCTACAAAAATCCTGGTCACTTTCTTTGATGATGTTCTCATCTCCTCCTATAAAATAGTTCAGATTGAGACTACATTTAGAGTGCCTCTGCAACTTCAAATGACTGGGCAATGTTGAAAAGCAACAACCAGAATGTAAAACAAAAATAATAGAACAAATAAATTGTTAAAGAAGGTAACCTTTGGTGTTGCTATTTTAACCTCAAGCATTCTATTGCCAAGGAAATGCTCACTTGCTAATGCAGCCTGTGACATGCACAGATGAAATAAAATAAGGAATCATAGCGCAACAACCAGGAGTTTGGTTCTCAGAGTATGCAGAGAGAAATTCTAAATGACAATCAAGCTAATATTGAGAACTAAAAACCACAAGCAACAACACAAGGGTTGGAAAATTATGTCCAAGATGTGTGTCACCTTTGCATCCTCAATTGTGGCAAATGTTACATATCCGAAACCACGAGAACGACCAGTGGAACGCTCCTGAAATCACCATAGCAAGAAAATAAGGGATCTCCTTTACATTTCATCCACTGTATTTACATACTTTAAGAGAGAAAGACAAAAACTAATCACAGATAAGCACAGTGGCAGCGTCTTATTTCCCACAATCGGAAGCAAATATCAGATACAATTCAACATCAAAGGCAAGTGATTAGTTTGATTTCATAAGCTGAAGATTTCAAGGTAAAATTTTCAAACAGCGTAGATTATTAGAGAATATATAATGGAAGTTTCCTCTAAAAGTTGCACCCTCCCTGCAAAATCATATTATTCAATTGCAATGTAAAATGAAAAAAACGAAATATGACTCATGAATAGGCATGATTCAATCTAGGATTCTAACGAGCCTCTCAAACAGAATAAAAGGAAATAGCTACTAATAGCACGCCATAGGGCTCAAAATGGCAAATGGTGCAATGCCAGCACCATTGTGCAGAAATGGCGCTGCATTGCTCATGGCACGCCCTTGGGCTGTCCTAGGCTCCTTTCCTTGAGGCACCTTCGGAGTGCGCCTTTTTTAAGGGAAAGGAATTAGCCGGATCTTTTGAGAATAAAAGGAGGAAGAAAACCCTAATCTCACTTAACAGCCACTCCACTGTTTCTCTCTTAGCACATATCTTTCTTTCTCAGGCTCGTGTTTTATTGCTTTTCTTCTTTCTTTTTCTTTCATTTTCTTCCTCTTTTCTTTTTTTATTGCCATCATTTATTACATCAAGACTTTAACAACTATGAGCACAAGGAATAGTGTTAGAAACTACATCAAGAGAACATTTAAGAATTGGCAGGTTCTTTCGTAAAGTCCTTTACCCCGTTCCAAGTTTTTGGCACAAGTTTTCATCGTATGCAAAACAACAAGAACCATAAGCATGCAACGCAAAGAAGACTTGGCATAATAGACATTAGTCATAAGTAGACTTTTTTGTTCTCGGATGCACAGAAGCAGCTCTCACAAAGTAAATAGAAAAGAACCAACCTTCATCACAATGCAGTCCTCCAATTCACCAAATTTAGTCATGTATTCTCTCAACCCTTCAGTATCCACATCCCATGGAATTCCCAACACCTAAAAGTGGTTCAGACAATGCACATTAGTCACATAAAAATACCATACACTTGTCAAAACAGATATGATTTTCTTTTCTTGAAGAACACATAAAAATTTGAAACTTACGACGAGCTTTCGGTCGGACATGACGAAAGTAGATCTTGCGGTTCAGGAGAACGAGAATTTGTGCAGATCTCTCCACTCTCTTCTCACTCTCTCTCTCTCACCAACTCTCAATCGCTCACGCACTCTTCCTGCACACAACAATAATAGGCACACCTCTTTCTCACAACACACAATTACCATCATCATCATCATCACATACCAAAGTAAACTCAAACTCACCATCTTTTTAAGAATTCTAACAAATAAGACACCTAAGAGAAAAACAGTATTCAAGAAAAAAGCGAGAATTATGGCAGAATAGCTGCGGGCTCTCCCTGCTAGACTGACCTTTTCATCCGATTGGGGATTTCAAAACCCTAAATCGCTCCGCTCCGCTCTGCTCGCGCTCTCCTCTCTCTATTTCTCTCTCTCCCCCCGCTCTCCTCGCGCCGCTTAGCTTCAGCTTTTCTATCTGCCTACACCAGATTCTGGCTTTCCTTTAATACTGTCTGATTTAGTTGGCCCAAAACAGCGACTTCTTCCCGAACGTAAATACCTAATAACACTCTCTCCCCTGCCTCTGCTCAAAGATAACGCGAGTTCTGCTTCCACGGTTTTTAATCTCTCTGCACTCTTTGCTTTTTCCTAAATTTATCTATTCTTTTAGTGAAATAACATACGTTTTTTCCCTAATAATTTAACTTTATAGATACCTTTTCACGGTAATCTCGATTCACCTATATATTAATGAACGATAATCACACGGTTCTTTCTTGAAATTTAGTTTAATTTAAATATAACTATAAATACGTATTGTGATTTAAAAAATTACATCTTTATTCTTATTGTTTATTTACATCCAACAAATAAATCCGTCAAAACTCATTAACTTTTTTTATACTAATAAAAAAATCATATTTACTCCAATTAATTTTCTACAGATTGAATAAATATTTTCTAATCAAATTATCTTATAAAGTGAATGTACTTCCTCAGATGTGATGGCGCGCGAAAAAATGTATGAAGGTATTCTGATCAAAAAAGATTTGTCTGATTAGCCAAAATTAAGAATACGTCAATCGAGTATAAAAATGAATTTTCATTTGATTTTTATTTGCTATTACCAACAAATTTTGTGAATTTAAATTAATTAAAGAGGACAGAATAAACACCAAAAATATTAAATATAATTTTTTCAAATTATAAAAAATTTATATATAATTAGATCAAATCTCGTAAGAAGGAGATGTAATTATCGTATTAATATATAATTCCTTTGAACTTTGTCTAGATTATGACCTACAGTAGATTATGACAGTTCATAATCTACACATTGCCATCATTATTATCATACATTTATGTTGCATTCACAATATATATAGTTTAATTTAATTATATGTTTTAAATTTGAAAAACAAACATGTGTCAATTGACATTAATATGTAACACACCATTTTATTTTGAATGTCGGGTGAAGAAAGTTAGCATTGGCAGCATGCATTTTGCGTCTCTTGCAAAGATTATAGTCTCATAGATTACTCTCCCCAGGCCGGTGAAAGTGTACTATATATCAGTAAGTTGCCAATCGAGTTGCATTGATGTAATCTTGCGGTCCATGAGCAGGTAAACCAGGGAACACAGGTCCGAGCATCCGAAACATTCGCAGCAGCAAAGTTTCTTTATAATCTGGTCCAAACATGCGGGGAAGAAGAAAACCTCTTACCAGTTCCCACAGAGCATCTACTCTCTTGGTCACAATTGAGCCGCAGTCGAAATAATTCTTGAATGGTTCTTCTTCAACAGCCTGTCTCATATCACAGATAAAACCAGTTATTTCTTATGTCTTCGTTAATTTAGTTTGTGTGGTTTGTTGTTCTTTTGTTGTCGTAAAACTAATACGATTAAGCTGCTTACCGTTGCTTCATAAATACTATTGACGTAGATACACGTCCCAAAGTGCTTAAACATCAGTGCAGAGTCATCGTAGGGCAGCCTAGGCACGATATCGTAGCTATACACAAATCTGTAGTATCTGACTCCATAATGTTCAAATTGCTCTTTCATGAACTCCCCCAATCTCTCATCTCCAACCCTGGGCTGTCCAAATGTGTAGACCGCTTCCAGCCGTTCTAGAATTTTGACCTCGTTGTGTAGTGCAAGAACCGCAGGAAAGAGTACTGCAAGCGCCCCACCAAGGCTGTGGCCAGTAAGGATGAATTTTGTGTGATGATTGGTCTTGAAATGGCCTTTCAACTCTTCTGCTATGGTATTGTAAGCGTGTCGATGTTCACCAGTCATAGTGCTATTTGGCCACGTTCCATCCAGTTTCAGACCAAGGGCTCTCATGAAACCACCGTGAACTCTGCCATTGACGCCTAGGAGATTGTACCATGAGATATCAAAGTCGGTGCGCCAGTCATCAGCGTCGAAAACTTCTGTACCTCTGAAGGCCACAAAAATTATATCAGAATCAGCATTCTTGTCGCGGAACATGAAAGCTTGTGTTGTATCTTTCTGGTGTCTCTCTGTGGAAATAAGTTGAGAAAAACTATTAGTTCATTATGCAGTCTGATAATTTGAAACTGATGATCTGATGCCCTCCATTTCTTACCATCCCAAAAGCTATATGTTCCCAGCAATTCCATCTGTCAAAAATTGTGGCAGATTCTGGTTAGAATTCATCCTACCTTAAAAACCAAAAAGAAAAAAGAAAAAAACATCAGAAGATCTCAAGACAGGTTAAAAGTGGTACTACCTTCCATGTTATTTCAACTGTAAATTTGATGAATTCGTGGTTCTCGTAGGCTAATTTTGATGCCATAGCCGAAAGAGTTGCGAAATATTTATTACTTCCTGGTTTGATGTTCTTGTCCAACTCCACCCTGTTATCTAGATGCCCAATAGTTGATAAGAAGCTAGCTGAAGTTTTACTCGGCACCACCACCTTCCCTGCAACACATGATATATTCTTTGATATATATTCATCATTTTAAGATATTAATATTAAATCATCGTCCTCTCTAACAGCTATGCTTTTAGATGAGGTAGTTGTTTAACATATATTACATCAGAGCCACACGAAACAAGAGGTTTTAGCGTTCGCTCGTGAGAGAAGGCGTGTTATGATATTAATATCAAACTTCTCGTTTCTAAGTAACAGCTTAAACTTTCATATGAATGCTCGTGTAGCATACAAGAAAATAAAAATAAGAACTATAGCATGAAACGAGAATGTGATTCTTCTCTGTTTCCGGGTTCCGGTTTTGCAAAATGGGACAGGTCGAATTGATGATTATGATGAAAGTATTTAAGATACAGACTAACCTCTCAATAAGTTCTGTAGGAAAGTGCTGAAGTTGCTTTTATTTCCTAGAAGGTTTAGGCACATCTCAAATTGTGAGCCGCGCTTCAACAATCGCTTCTCATAGTAGTGAAGAACCGTCTGGACTAGCGTACAGACATACATAATCACTCTACGCCTAATAATTGCTGGATTCATTTGAGGAATTCAATAAATTTCTTAACGCAAAGAATGTCCAAAGTACTAGTAGCTTATACTGTAAGGACGGAACTGTGGTGTGTGTGCAGGAAAATGTAAGAAGATGTTGGTTGGCATAATCGACTCGACTCGGATATATAAAGGTCTGCAAAAAAGAATCTTTATAAAACCTACGTTCCTACACAAGCAAGAAACTTTATGCC
>NC_026159.1:2809420-2872255 GCF_000512975.1 Sesamum indicum | reverse complement strand
AGGGTAGAGGAAAGCAATGTGGTAAGGGCCTGATTATGGTTTAATTATGCCTGTAAATTAGGTGCTTTTCAGTAGGCCTTAACTAAGATTCTTTATTAAGCTATATAATATTAGTTGTAATGTACTAAATTCATAAAGTTATGATCAATGTAGTAGTTTAGACACTAATTTGTACAAAAAATGGATCAGGACTATTTCAGAATGGAATACCCTAAGCTTGACAGGGAGACAAAAGTATAGGAAGACAAGCGTACGAAGGTAGTGAAAGGGAATTGCCCAGGGACTGCCAGTTGCTTAGCCCATTAACCCTTCCGACATTCCAACATATCGTTTCTCACATTTCATGCACGAATGATCACGCGTGGTCTTGTCTTTCTTTTCTCATGCAAGAAACACGTTGGAGAAGCATATCTTCCACAGGAGATTACCGGGAACAACTCTCGAGCAGACGGGTCAGGTTGGTTTTGGGTCATGTATGTGGCTGGATCCACTATTTTTTAGGCTGGATAATAAGTTGAGATGTTTCTTCCTCTCAAGCCGTATGCCGTAGTTCCTTGCGAACAACAAAAAGAATCTGGAGTGTTTTGTTCTGGACATATTACTACATCTCCTTGCACACAAATTTAATCCAAGCCCACGAATTCATGTTGACATATATATGCTTGGTATGTAGAAGCCTTGTTCATGTGTCGCCATGTTCAAGATACAATTTTTGTATGCACTTGATTGTCATGATTTTTCAAGTTTGAGAACTAATCTCGTACTATCAGAATCGGAAATCCCAATTATATCGACCAAATCTTAAGAGGGCTTCCATATAACAATTTCTGCGAGTCAGTTCAGTCAATCAACTACCTTATCAACTAACGTGCTAAAACTGCACAAACGACCTACGTCTTCTACTGATAAAACACGGCTGCAGTATTTAGTGCAAGTCTATAGAACCCTTGATACTCTGTCTCGAAATTCTCGATTTGAAACGTTCTAGACCAACCATCAAGAATTGGTTTCATAGCTACCAAACTTATGCGCAGCCCAACTCTCAAGCAACCCGAAGGGAGGACAAAGAGGCCCAAGTGGGGGAGAGGACGACAAACTTAAAGTTTTTTTTTTTTTTTTTGTGGATAAATATAAGTTTCATTTATAAAAAAAATTGTATAGTACAACAGTGCTCAACTGGTGGTTTCTTAAATTTAAACCCTCCTTATTCAAGAAGGGTAAGTATTTCCGACTACAGTTGCACAATAGAAATTTAAATACTCGTTGGCTTATTGTTATCCTACTCCTTTGGCGTTGCTTTTAAGTTCTTTTAATTATTTTTTGTCATTTCAATATTAATTTAGGTGTTAAAGTGCTTATGATTTTTTTTCAAGTCCTCGTTCTAAAGCCTGCAAAACCCATGCCAAGAATCCAAAGTTAGACCGTCCCTAATGAGCATTATTTGCTCATATCAAATATATTGCATGACGAGAAAGCCTGGCATATTGTGGGTAGCTAGATATATGCATGGGGATTCAATTCCATGTATGAACCTGGAAGTAATATAATTACGTTATTTTATATATGATTCATTAATAGTTCATTGTTCACCAAGTACCTAAATATAATTTTACTTCTGTAATATATAGGAAATGATATTTTTTATCATGTACGAATTAATTTTCATAATTTAGTTTGATAATTTTAAATTTTAGCAACTTTAATCTTTTTCCTGCCAATTTAATTGAAAAAATACATGTGACTTGCACATTACCTTTAAAATTGAAACTTTTCGACCATTATGATAAAGTGGCATGGACTGCTATGTCATCATAAAAAATGCCAACCCACTTGAAGTGCCATTTATAAATTTGGCCGGAAAGTCATAATTTTAAAAGTGTTGGTTGAAAATAAATTAAAATTGCCAAAAACCTTAAAATTACATCATTAAATTACAAAAATCAATTTGTGTAAAACTAAAAATGCTCTCTAAATTACAAAACTAAAATAACATTTTTTCTATTTAAGGTGCATGCATTTATATTATTTGTACTAACTTTATATGGCATACTTTCTCATGGTGGAAATAATGTTAAGCTTAAATGTATTTTTGGTCCCATAATTTAGATTATTTGGCATGTCTTCTACTTTTTTTAGTATATATAGCATTTTCGTCCTACATCTTTTTAATTTTCGTTATTTTTCCCTAGAATTTGCCCTTCTTGCTTATAAAAAAAAGTGCATGTGCATGTCCCTTGACGTTTTAAAATCCGGGCTTTTGTATATTGACCCATTTATGTCAGTATTTTTATCATTTAACTTTCTAGGCTAATATTTAGTAAATTTTTTTTATTTTTGTTATTTCACTCATTTTTTACTAGAGTTCACCCTTCTCCCTAATGAAATTGAAGTCCACCAAATAAAAGGACTGAAATTGAAAAAACTAAAAAGATACAAAATCAAAATGCTATTTTATAAAATTAAAGGACAAAAAGCACCAAATAACATAAGTTACCGAAAAACAAAAAATGCATTTAATCCTTAATGTTATATTATTATATACAATATATATCTCAATAATGTGCCTCTCTAAGTTCTTATTTATACAGGATTTATGATTCCATCATTATAAAGATGTTATTGCGTATCATAAAATTTATTATTATTTAATTTCTTATACTTATTTTATTTATGGCGGCATTATGATCACAAAATATCTTATAGAAGAAACTGCCTTGTTTGTATTAGGTCATGATGACTCCATTGTGTGTGTATCAAAAGCAACAATGTTTTAATTGATTTATACATGTTGCAGTACTATCTAATCGCCCCAAATACACAAACAAGATCATACAATAAAAAAAAAAATTTAAATCTAATCACCCACAGAAGAGCAACAGCTCAGAAAATCAATGAAGAAAAAGCAGATTACTGCATCTTCAAGATTTTGGGTTGATTTGAGCCAAGAACTGATGAGTTGAATACGTCGGGCGATCCCAACCTGGTAGCATTAACGTAATCCTGCGGGCAATGATTTGGAACACCGGCAGCTAAAATTCCTATTACTCTGAACATTCTCAGCAGACCTCCTTCCTTATAGTCTGCTCCTTTCGTGTATCTTATGATGAAGCTTCTGATCAGCTCCCAGCATGCATTTATGAGTTTCGGTATCACCCATATCAAAGAGAAATAGTTCTTGTCAGGCTCTTCAGCTACAACCTGCAAGAAAAATAAAGCATAATTATTTAAACGTTATTTTTCTTGAATTTATATGTAATTTTGTCTGGGATGAATGGATTCATCTTACTTTTCCTTCATAGAGGCTATTATAGTAGATGCACGTCCCGAAATGCTTGAACATGAGAGTCTTGTCATCGTATGGCAGCCTGGGCACCATGTCGTAACTGTAGACAAATCTGTAAAAGTTAATGTTGTGTTTTTCTATTATGTTCTTCATGTATTGTCCGAACTCTTCGTCTCCGACCCTCGGCTGCCCGAATGTGTAAACGCCCTCTAATCTATCGAGCAGCCATGACTCCTCGTGCAGGGATAGAATTGCGGGAAAAAGTGCTGCCAGTGCTCCGCCGAGGCTGTGGCCGGTGACTATGAACTTAGCATTATCGTTTTTCTGCAGTCTTTCTTTCAGCAGTTTCCTGATGGCGTAGTAGGCGGTATCCGGCTTGGTATCGTCTTGTTCTTGTGGCCACCCTTGGTTCTTGTGTAGGCCGAGAGCTTTCATGAACCCGCCGTGGATCTTGCCGGCACCGGGAAGTTCGTACCATGACAGGTCGAAGTCTGAAGACCATGCGTCTGCGTCGAAGGGTTCTGTTCCTCTAAATGCGACTACAATCACGTCGTTCTTGTCTTCAAGAACAAATGCTTGTGTTGTCGCTTTCTCCTGATAATCTGCAGAAAAATGTAAAGTTATTTATTAATTTGCCCTTAAAATGGATAATTAAAATCAATTAATAAAGAAAATTAGAGCTCTGAGCGAACATTAAAAGCAGCAAAAATGTGATCTGGGAGACGTTCAAAAGCTCACCGTTCCAGAAATCGTAGGATCCCACGAAATCCATCTGCAAGAGAGAACCCAAAACAGAAACTGTAAGTTTAGTTCCATAGATTACTAATAATTTTGATCAGTTCTATAAACTTTTAAAATTTTATTCAATTATCTTTCCATAGTTGTATTCCTTTTGTTTTGAAAACCTACTTGGGTACACTGTAGTTTTGACTCTTGTCACGCCAGAGGTCCACCATGTGCCGACCAATAAGTTATATATGCAAATAATTATGCTATAGGGACACCATGTTTCTTTCTTTTATCGGTAATAAAATAATTTTTTTTTTTGAGTATTCTACTAAGAGAATTTTATGAGTTAAAATTTATTAAATGAACAGCACAAAAATTAAGTCAAACACGAATAATCTGATAGTAAAAAAGTATTGATGGGGAATCAGCTTGCAGGCAAAATGTTCGATTAATGTACATATAGACCTGCCAGTGGTCCTTGACGATGGATTCAATGTATTTCGGGTTCTCATAAGAAGCCTTAGAAGCCATCACAGAGAGTACAGCGTAGTATCTCTTATCTCCACCGCTGATGTCGGTGTCTAGTTCAAGCCGTTTGTCGATGTTCCCTATAAACGACAAGAAACTTGCCGATGTTTTATCTGGATGTACTACTTTTCCTGCATGCACAAATATTAAGTAAAAGCCATCAAGTCTTATTCATATATATACTTGGTACATATATAATCAAACATATATAGATATTAATTAGTATGCTTAGACTTTACCGTAATGACGATGTAGTATGAATGATTGACTGTTAAGATAATTAATCAGTATGTAGTAGGTGATTAGCAAGGGGATTTTGTTTGTTAATAAAATCAAAAGTGGACTGGAGGGGGTTTTGTTTTGCATATTAAAATGAAAGTGGAATAATTGACAACACTTTCGACTGCTAATTAACCAAACGCGGCATTAATCATCTCTCCTGTTTATGTATTTCTTTTTCTATTCAGAATATTTAGCATACAGTGATTTTCTTGAATAGTGGAGTTGGTGAGCATGACAAAGACGTTGGCTGCACAAATTGGACAATAATCATTCTCAAGAAGACAGCAATTGATGTGTCCAGTCTGCAGTTTAGTTTATGATTAGGAAAAACGTTCATGATCACCCACATCAATAGCACTTCAACTTTTAGTTATTAGCTAAGTCTGGGAAAATTCTAATCAAACCAGGTTTGATCCAACCAAATTAATTACTAAACAAATGTAATTGTCCATTTTACTGAACTATAATTGGTTTAAATTCTGCCAAACCCTTTTTGTGTTAGATTTTTTCCTAGCCGCTGCTTTTTGTCTTCTTAAAAGAGTTAATTACTTTACCTGAATTTTAATTAGCCTGAATATTGTCATATTAATGATCACCTTTCTCACACAGATCAGGGTTTCTCAGACATTAACGTTTCATGACTGTGGAAATTACTGTAATCGCCGAGAGGACTGCTTTCAAGCATGCTTGTCGTTTCGTTTTGTCTGGCTGGAAAGAACATCAGTAATTCTGCCAATATCCTTGGACTAGTGTTAAGACACAGAAAATGCATGCTTCACGCGAAAGAATCTAGAAAGAAGAGAAAACGGACATGATATGCATTATTACCTTTAAGTGCATTCATCACTAGCCCGAACAACCCGCCATTCCCTGTCAGCAAATTCAGCCAATTCTCAACCCCGGACCCGAACGCGGCCATGGGTTTAGCCGTTGCCTGCAACAACTTCTGCACCATCACCGAAATGAATATGATCCATCTCCGGCCGAACGGCTCCCGGGCCCCTTCGGGGCAGTCGATGAACTTCCGTTTCCCAATGTCACTGGAAAACAACATCTTTGCCAGGTCAAGAAAGCCGGCATCTTCAGGCTTCAGGAGCATGTAGTTGCTGGAGAAAGACTTGTTGCAAGTGGAAGCCATGGTTACTTTCTTATCCGAATACGCACTAGTTTTCAAGAATATTCAACAATCTCTCTTCCCTCTCTACTCTTCTCTATCTCTCTCTCTCTCTCTCTCTCTCTCTCTCTCTATATATATATATATATATATATAGCAGACCAGAGATGATCTTAGTTTGATGAAGAACAAGCTCCTGGAAACAAGTATATATAGAGGGAATACGAGTTGCAGCTCATTCAGAATGTAAAACACGTGATGCATGCGATCATATAATTTTGGAAACCATTTGCTTTGAAAAGGCGATTTCATGGGTCAACACTGCCTGAAACTTTTACCAGTCAGGCCCTCAGGCTGCTGGAAATTTCTGCTTACCCACCATTAATTAATAAAATAATCACAGAAAAATTGCAGTATTTGCCTCGTGCCTGTCAAGATAATTTACGGTCCCAGTCAAGAATTTCACTTATTTGAAAAACTTTGAAATCCATAAATACTTAAGTCAGCTCCTCAAGATACAAATACAAAAAAACAATTTAATTAGTACAACAAGAAATTCTAACTCGAACACGGGTTTGATCAGCAACTAATTATACAATAAGTCTAATATAATTTAAAATAGTGATCAATTACATGATAAATATATACCATATATTGTACGAATAATTGAGTAAAAAAATTTCAACATACAATTAATATTTAAAAAAATCTTATATATATGTAATAATTTATACGGGTCTCTTCATTAACTAATATCTTGTCCAAAATAATGAATAGGATTGAAGTGGGTCATATGGATATATATATATATATACACACACAATCATAGCCCTCCTGGATTTTTCATTACTGTATTGCATATAGATATATATATATATGTATAAATATTCATCTTATTCAATTACATCCAAACCCACATTAATAGACTGCAGGTCCCATTGGTGGATTGTGTTAGATTTTATATTGTCTTTTTCCAGCTGTTTCTGAGTAAGTGATCCTATTCCTGTCCACGTTTTGTTTGCAGTCGTTGGGGACATGCAGAAAGCTTCTTACTTGTAATTATATTATTAAACAATGTTATATGAATTGGTCCAAACGAGGACTTACTAATTAAGATCCAATTAGGCGGCAGTTAATTAATTAAAACTAGCTGTGGGTACGTATTGAGTCGAGATTGAGATTACACGTTTATTAGGCTAGCTTAATTTGTTTAATTATTGATAATGATACTTAAAATCACACGTACGCCAAATTAAATTAGAGAAAAGAGCTATTCAAATATTAATATATTTGTTGAGGGATTAAGTTCATAGGGATTAAATGCATTTAAGAGTTGTCCACCACGACCCTCTTTCCTGGATTAAATTTTATATTTTAAAGTTTATTACGTACGTTTTTTATTTTATTTAATATATACTATTATTGATGTAACTGATGAATATTTTGCTTGTTGTGTATAAATTAATTAAAATAGAAGATGCTGATTACGTATTTAAATAATTCTCATCCAAGATATATGAAAATATATGAGAAAAAAGACACACACAATGACACAAACATACCTTTTCTAATATATATAATTTGTGCGTGATCGATCTAATAAGTCTAATTTGTATTTGTTGGTGACTAAGTAGTGTGGATTGTGTATATATACATCTCTTAGGTTTAATTCAGTTGTTGAATAATATTCTCACGTACGTATGTTATCTGTCAATGAAACTTTATTGGTGAAATTGAAGTCCCATGAGTTTGAACCCAGCCTGTGTGGGATGTTGTTTCTACTGAATAGTCGGTGATGTTTCTATTGTAACAACAAACGTTGGTTAATTTAGTGTATTTGATAAATCAATTAGAGTATAATTATTGTAATAGTTTGTTAGATATTAATATTATAATAATTTATTAGATATTGATATCCGATAAAATTATTATAATTAATTTATTTTAATTAATAATATTTCATCACTGTTACTTCAAAAAAAGTAGGTGCCCTATCTATTTATTTGTTCATGCACTCTAAGGAAGGAAGAACCCAAATATTGATTGCTCATAATATGATCTGAGTTTCGTATGGATTAACTCAAAGCTGGTGCTAACGTCTCATCTACTTGAAACATATGGCCCCACTTGATAAGGGAAGTTACATAATTACCAAAATACCTCTCTATTTTTCACCCTCTTTTTTATGTATATATGCTGACAGCGCGCGTGGGACCCAATGTGCAGGGACAGCAGGGACAGCAGCGGCGGCGGCAGGCGACAACAGGCTTTACAGAGGATGACGTGGCTCGTTTTTATTGGGGCCACGTGTCATATCCATAGAGGGTATCGTACAACTATAAATAGCTTCATTTATGATTATTTAAACACGTTTTCACCACTTATTTTTACCGCCAAATTTGTGATCTCACTCGATCTCATTATCATATTTTCGACCCCACCTTTTCTAACTTAAGCATCGAAGGGCCATCGCCGAGGGCTTCTCGGCTAGTCTTACGTTTGTTGTGTTCTCAGGATCCACTATAGGTAACTCGAAAGAAGGATTCAACGATCTCAACCCAGCGATCCGATCTAGCTACCCGATCCGAAAATCCTGATTTTGCGCGACCTACATCACCACTCTTCTTGGCAGGCCTTTTCATTGTTTCCATCGTACGTCCAAATACATAAATTCATATTACAATAAATTTATATTAAATGAAACGAGAATATCGATTACAATAAACTCAAGTTATATAAATAAGATCAAATATTCACATGTTTGCGGAACTTAAACTCATAACTTCAAATTTATTCGTAAGACATCAACTTTAACCGCCAAGCACTAGGCTAAGACATAATCGATTCATATTTTTAACTTTAGAACTTACAAATGTTTTATGTGTTCTGATGGAATAAAAATAGGGATGTAGTATAACCCAAAGTGTAGGAGTTTGTTTAGGCAACAACATAATTACTCACAATCACTTATCTCAATAGCAAATTAGGCGTTTACTTAGGCTACACTTTTGCTAATTCCGCTTTGAATAACGTTGTTAAATTACTTACTTTCGTCCAAAAGAAAAGCAAAGCAAATTAAACCAAAACAGAATTCCGATCTCAGATACGCTAGTCTGACAGATGGGTTCGGCCTTGGAGCTTCTGGATGGGGTATGGAGTTCTCATGCAGTTCATATATTTACACCCTATTTCCTATTACATTTATTGTGCGAACGCATAAATTAAATGGATATGTGTACTGTTGTATAATCTTGTGTTGCTTGCCCTACACTTGTTCATTTTCATTGTTGATTTTGATAGTCGAGCAATCTGTTAACAATGGCTATGTTTTGTTTCCTCTGTGAGTAAATTTCTTGCATCGTTAATATTTCTTGTATAAGCAATCATTCAAAACAATTCCAGAGGAAACGCTGAATCCGATACAAGAAGTTCGTAATCCACAAATCCATTCTAGCCTTATCTGAAAGTTCTCATATAATATTCAGGTGTTAGACACATAACAACACATTCCGCTATCCACCCCAGAAATTCAAATTCAAATTCAAGACTTCATTACGTCATAGTTAGTCTTCTGCTATACAAACTCAAATCTCAAATAAAAGGTCGTACAACTAAGGATTGTCCCATGTCGAATGCCAATCAACACAACAGGAGAACTAGTACAACTTGCATTACATGGAATACATTTAGTACATGCAACATAAGAGCTGAAAAGATTGATGAACATCAAGAATTTTTCAGTCCTTAATATTTGGTATGCAGTTGTGCTGTATTGCACATCAACGCTTGCTCTTCTCATCCTTGACACTCTTGTCGTCTCTGTCATTTGTGCGGGGAGTGTACTGGCTGGTTGAAGATGGGGAGTACCCTGGTGCACTAGGAGAGTATCCTGCACTTGGACTGCATAGGAGCCAGAGAAAAAAAATAACTCAGAACCACAAGTTTTTTCTCACTTTGCTGTGACCACAGGGTAACCTGCACTCACCTGTACTGCGGGGAGCTAGGACTATAATCAGGGCTTGCACCAGAATTGTAGGGGCTGCAATTTCATAGCAAATGTTAATGAAAAAGAAATTATACAAAACAACTTGCACAAGAAATACAGAGATGCCCATAGCCCCTGAACTTCCCAACTAACGTCTTTGGCCATTTGGAAAGTTAATTTGACAATGATGATATACTCGAATTAATCAACTTGAAGCCAGATTGGATTATTAGAATCTTGAAGAATAAATAAGGCCCCTTCTAACTATAAAATGGATTCTCCTTAGAAATCAACTAGCTATATAGTACATTAAAGACTGTTCAGACAATCAATGATGAGAAAAGTTAAGGTGACCAAGTTGGAGCATTTCAATTTCTTTTACTCCTAGAGCAAGTTCCACAGAGACTCTCACTGGGAAAATTGACATAATGAATTTACCTGCTTGGGCTATAACTTGGACTAGATGGAGAATACGATGGAGATGTTGGAGAATATGAAGGTGAGGTTGGACTGCAAATCACAGAGCAAACAGTATATCAGTTAAAATACAACTTGTCAACTATCAACTGCCAAAAAGCAAGAATCAAATATTATAATGAACACAAGTTACACCATTAACTAGTATTAGTTCGTTCCTTGAACACTTACGATTAAACCAGCAGCAATTTAGATTCTCTTTTTTCAACCTAAATTATCAACTAGCATTCACAAGGTACCCAGCTTTACTACTAGCCATCAGTATGATGCAAACAACTCATTCACTTACAATAACTTCTATTATAGCACACAGTTACGGATCAGAAATTAGCACTTGGCAGGCACAAAGATCAAACACCACAAAAACCTACACAAAGATTACCTGTAACTTGGAGAGGACGGACTGTAAGGACTAGAAGGTGAGATCTTTGGACTTGTAGGTGAATATGCAAGAGAAGGGCTGTATCTTGCTGAAGGATTGTAACTTGGAGATGTAGGGCTATAACTTGGTGAGGTAGGACTGTAACTTGGAGAGGTTGGGCTATAACCAGGGGAGGTCGGGCTGTAGGCAGGTGAGGTTGGGCTATATGACGGAGAAGTTGGGCTGTATGATGGAGAGGTGGGACTGTAAGAAGGTGAGGTTGGGCTGTAAGATGGAGAGGTTGGGCTGTAAGAGGGTGACGTTGGGCTGTAAGAGGGTGAAGTGGGGCTGTAAGCAGGGGATGTTGGGCTGTATGCAGGGGATGTTGGGCTGTATGCAGGGGAGGTTGGGCTATAGCTCGGAGATGTCGGACTGTAACTTGGAGATGTAGGACTATAACTTGGTGAAGTCGGACTATAGCTAGGAGAAGTTGGGCTGTAGGTTGGAGAAGTAGGTGAGTAGGATGGGCTAGTTGGAGAATATGCAGGACTTGTTGGGCTATATCCAGGTGAACTGGGACTATATGTTGGGGAAGTGGGGCTATAACCAGGGGAAGTGGGGCTGTAACCAGGAGAAGTGGGGCTATAACCAGGAGATGATGGGCTGTATCCAGGAGAGGACGGGCTGTAACCTGGAGATGATGTAGGAGAGAAGGCCATTCCACCAACATAAGGAGAAAACTGGGCATCTGTAACAGGAGATAACCGCAGATTTGGGCTGAGCAAATAACTTGGTGACATCATGCCGTCATGATACGGGGTTCCTGTAAGTGGGGAACGAGCAGGTGTCATGCCAAATTCCAGGCCACCACCTTCCATGTAACTGGGTAAAGGGATCTCAATAGCTTGTTTTAACATCTCCTCGTTCAGATACAAGGCGCAGTCTCCAGTGCCAATTGGTGCAAGCTGACCCAACATAATGTTTTCAGTGACACCCCTTAGATGGTCCGTTTCTGCATAGACAGCAGCATCAAGCAGAATGTCCACCGTTTCCTCGAAGGAGCATCTCATCATCGGGCCAGTATCATTGCGATTAATCCCATGACGAGTTATGGCCATCAAGTGACCACGATAGGTCATGGTATCGCACAATATTGCCAAGTGTCGGTAGTTCACATAAGATCCGTCAAAGGATATGACAACACGCAATTCATCCAGCAAAGCTTTACGAACTGCCTCAATTCCTAGAACTTCGATAACTTCAATCAAGTGATTGCTTGTTGTCCTCCTTGCATCAACATCTTCATGGCACATGACAGCCAGTAGGTTAACACCTTCAGTGTCCAGCATCCACTCATTCTCTGCCTTGAATCCTTCATTCTCATCAAACTTATTTAGCTTACTGTTCTTTATGAACACCTTATTGATATCTGGTATGCCTCGAAGAGCCATTTCTGTGAGCATGTTACTCTCAATCTTCTTGAGAAATACATCATCCTCAGCTGATTCATCATTCAATTCACCCTTGGGGGCTTCATCATTCATGATACGAATACGAAGAATCAGTTTCTCAGCATTGTCATCATTGAATATACATGTCAAATCATCATCAAATTCAAGATTTATCTTCTCGGCAATATCTGCCATGCTGAGTTTCTTATCCACCATCATCTCCCGGTTCAACTCTATGCGAAGCAACCAAGGGGAGATTTTGTCAGGGTCAATCTCTTCATCAGGCATCTCATAATAGGACTTCACAAATTCCACATCTTCCTCAATAATTGTGCTCATGGGATCTGGATCATACCATACTTCTGTGGCTTGTGTCACACTGCGTAAAGTAGTGTACTCAAGAGCACACTGGACATTTTTGGCCCTCTCCTTTGTTTTACTAACATCAGGCTTCAAATATACTGAAAGAGAGGGTGTCTTGATTTTTTTAGCAACATTAATGATCTCCCTCAACCTTGGAACACCTAATGTGACGTTTTTCGCACTCACACCAGCATAGTGGAAAGTATTAAGGGTCATCTGTGTGGCAGGCTCACCAATTGACTGTGCAGCGACACACCCTATCATTTCCCCAGGAGCCACAAGTGACTGCAGAAAACGAGATTCTATCTCACCAATAACCCATTCAAAAGCTTCTCGGGTAAGTCTATATTCCTTTAAAACCCTCTTACTTGCTAAGGCACTCCGAAGCAATATATTAAAGAAAAGAGTAGCATTCTTTTGGGCTTCCATACTCAAATAATCATCACCAACCACCACCTTAAGCCTTTCCTGTAACTTGTCAACAGCTTCCACAATCTCCATAGGATGCATATCAGAAGGCCGCCGAAAATCAACCTTAAATGTCTTTTGTGCATTTAAGACAAGCCTCCTAATGTTAACAGGCAGGGGCCAAGAATTGTCACCAGTGGTCGCAATCTCTGTCCCAAGTTGGTATCTGTCAGCTTCAAGTTTCTGTACCTCCGCATCAAATACACTGCGGATTTCACGAATCGTTTTCAGATCTTCAACAGCTTCAGGCAACATGTAATTAGGATTCCAATTTGCATTATCAATTTCATATCTGTACATATCATTAAAATCAGCCTTCTTCAGCTTCAAAGATTCTAGGGGCTGCGATTCAATCCAAACAGCATCCATACCATCTTCCCCGTAAAGAAACTGAATCACATCCCCCAAGGAGTTCCGGACAGTCCCATCATACTTAACCATGATATCCTCCATTGCTTTTACCAAACGCCTCTGAATGTACCCGGTCTCCGAAGTTTTCACTGCTGTATCTATTAGACCTTCCCTACCACCCATAGCATGGAAGAAGAACTCCTGAGGCGTCAAACCCCTAAGATATGAATTTTCTACAAACCCACGACTCTCTGGACCATAATCATCTTTGGTGAAGTGTGGCAGAGTACGATCTATGAATCCAAAAGGAATTCGTTTGCCTTCAACATTCTGCTGCCCCACACAAGCAGTCATCTGAGAAATGTTGATAAAACTTCCCTTAGATCCTGCAGTAACCATAGCCTTAAGATTGTTACTTTCTGACAAGCTCTTCTGAGCACTGCTTCCAGCATCATCACGGGCCTTATTCAACACCTAAGACACGTAAAAGGCGTTAGTCTTTGTCAATGTACAAGGAGCAAGCAAAACTCTTACTCATACCTGGTTCACTCTGTTTTCAAATGATTCCATCATCGTTCGACCAGGTTCAGCCTCTAACTGCTTTTCTTGAGCAGCCCTAATAAGTTCTTTCACCTCATTCTTCGCATTTGAAATAGTTTCATTGATCTTTTCCATTGTTGCAGCATCAGCAATTGTATCACCAATTCCAATGCTGAAAGCATTCTGCAAAAGCCAATAGTTGACAAGCCATTGCGTATGTCCCAAGAATTTTCGAGCTGCATCCGGACCAACCTCTTCCCTGGATGCATTACCATTTATTATGGAATAAAGACACAAAATAAAGAATGTTTTAGGCTAGTAACAAGATTCTGCAGCAACATTCCCATGCTATTCATTCAAACTTAGCTTCAACTTCAAGATAGATATAACTACTTAGATGCTATACCACAACGAATGCATCCATACTTTGTCCATCATTTTCAAAACATTTTTAGCAATGTCCACCGTATCATAGAGTCAAAATTGTGCAGGTTCTATTACCAAAGGAAGCACAAGCAAAAATTGCTATACCAACACACATGCATATGCATATGCAACGATGCTTCTAAAATGGAGAAGAAACTACTGCTCTGTTGTGTAGTATCAGTTATCAGGGAAAATCAATTAGTTAAAGTTTTTCACCCCTTCATATCACTGGACAAGAAGTGAGGATTTTCTCTCCAGAAAGAACTATCTAATGGTTCACTTTTTGGCCAATCACACTGCAAATGCCAGAGGAGAGTCCATTAATTTTTTCGCTTTTATGGCACAAGTAACACTGTTCTAAAACATAACATCTGCTCATTTCTTCATATTCCCACAACCAGATAAATATAACTGTGTTACCAAACTATAATTTTATGTATCTGCTCATTTCTTCATATTCCCACAACCAGATAAATATAACTGGGTTACCAAACTATAATTTTACATAAAATGCATCTAGAGAGCACATACCAAATAACATGTATAAGACTACCCGTGGATGTCCCAAGCGTCTTCTTGCAAAGAGTGCCAGATAGCAATTCCCCTTTTTCTATTCGGACTTGAGTATCCCCAGGAGTTATAAATCCCTTTTCACTTTCCTGATGCCATGCTGAATATCTCAAAAGGTTTATCTGCTTTGGTATTATTAAATTGAACACTTGTTTTCCAGTCCAAAGTGGCCTAGGTTTCAAAATTGCCGGTGCAGGCACTTTTCCATCAAAATCCTCCCACCACATCAGAATATTCATGAAAACATCCTGCATATACAAATGAAAAATAGTTTACAGAGGAAATTCTCACAAGCAGAAACATAGTATTATTCGAGAAAAGCCAACTGCATGTCACCTTTTCAATAAATGTATCTCTTTTGGTGATTTTGCGGCAACCTAAAAGTGTATCCTGGACTATACCCATTACAGGCCGGTTTGATTGAGGTGACACGATGCATTTCGGAACCATCATCAGTTCCAACACTTCAGCTCTAGTTTCAAATGACTGGGGAACGTGCATGTTCATTTCATCCCCATCAAAATCAGCATTATAGGGTGAGGTTACAGACAGATTCAGACGGAAGGTTGAGTAAGGCATAATCTTTATTTTATGCCCCATTATAGACATTTTATGCAAACTCGGTTGCCGATTGAACAGGACAAAGTCACCGTCATTCAAGTGGCGCTCCACCTACATCATTGATCACATAAGTTAAGAGATATGCAACTCTAACCTTCATCATTCTCACATTAAAGGGCAAAGAGTCTCACCTTATAGCCAAGTTCTAGATGCTGATCACTACTCTTCTTCAAATATCTAAGATCAAGCCTTTGCCCATCATCCCTAATTATATATTTAGCACCAGTTTTACCTGGAGGAGGATGAGGTCCATATTCCACAAGCTCTTTCAACCTGCATTGAAGATGAAGTAGTGATGAATGGCCAATTCAAAATGAAAAATAAGCTAACAATCGGAAAATCAAAGTAAAAGAAACAAACCTTTCTATATTATAAGGCGTCACAGTTTCTGGATATGTCAGATTCAGGGCAATACTCCAAGGTACTCCCAGTTCGTCAATGTTGATGGTTGGATCAGGTGTGATCACAGTCCGAGCTGAGAAATCAACTCTCTTACCCATCAAGTTACCTCTGATCCTACCTTCTTTTGCTTTGAGCCTGCTACATATTGATTTGATTGGTCTACCAGATCTTTGTGTAGCCTACAGTGCATGCAGGTACTTCGCTTGTTAGGTAAAAGGTATTCAAGACCTTGAATCTTGACATATTGTGTCAATAAAGGAAAGAAAGTAACAATACCCTTGGCTGTCCAGGCAATTCGTTATCAAAGTAGGTGGCTATGTGGAACTGCAGTAACTGTGCAAACTCAGAGATGATGTGTGCAGGAGCCCCATTCCGCTCCTGCCTCTTTAAGTTCTCATTGTGCCTTATGATCATCGCCAATTGATGAGTTAAATCATCCTGCATTGAGAGATTGAATAATCAGAGTATGGTAAAGCTTGCAAGCTACTACACAGGGTGAGGTGCAGGGAACTTTCATTCATTTAAAAGAACAGAACCTAACATACTTTTCCTGACAGGACTAGCTGAAGTAGTAATAAAAATCCAGGAACAAGTCAAGCCAAATTGAATAGCTCAAGAGGAAGATCTCACCTCACTTCTAGAAGAAGTATCCATCATCACAGAAGGTCTAACAGGAGGCGGAGGAATAGGAAGAACTTGAAGTATCATCCAATCGGGGCGGGCATATTTTGGATTCAAACCCAGCAATTGACAATCTTCATCAGTTATTCTCTTCAAGATGCTAAGAACCTGAAATGAAATCAATCAGAAATTTTAACTGACAGTTCTTGCACACATTTCAGGTTAGAAGCCTGAAGCAAGATATCCTTTTCCCAACTTTCGGCAAGGGGGTTTTCCATTCACAACAGAGTGGCTTGGGAGCGAATATTGGAGACCCAAAAGTTTCAAAGCCATTTTTTGTTCAGGACACCGTACCTTCTCTGCAGAAAGTTGTTGTTTCCTTTCGACTGGTTCAGGCATTTGCTCCGGGTCATCGTTCTTCTTCTTTTGAATCTTGTACTCAGCAACCATTTTCATGCCATCAATAGAAATTTTTGGCTGCTGAGCACCACACCCTCCCCTAGTCTTCTTCACAGGTTCATCAGTGTCTTGACCTTGCACATCAATCTCATCGCCTCCTTCACACTTGGATTTGTTTTTGCAGGCATCTAATATCTTTTTTAGCCTATTCTTAGGGTTTCTTATTCTCAATGCTTGCTTGAACTTCGGATCCTCCTGGCAGAGATTCGAATACTATGATTAATAACATATAAAACAAACTTGTCTTCATTAAAGTTTCATGTGCCTCATCTTGCCGGAAAACTAGTTTTTTCTATTCGAGGAATCCCACCAAGTTCAGGCAGATACGGAAAACAAACAACTATCCCTGTCAGCATAACAAAATACATTGATCATGATTTATGTGAAATCATACCAAACTCCAGAAGACATATCCATTAACAAGTATTTGTAAGAAACCTTGGCATTTGGGAAGGCTTAGCTTTCAACTACAAACATCAAGCAAATGGTGATACTTACAACTAAGGATGGAAATGTGAGAAGGCATAAAAAGGTCTAAGCTTGTGAAATATATAAGGAACCTCCGTGATATAAGGAGTGCTATAGTTACATTTTTCTCAAGAAATGCTCTCATGCCCGTTAATGACACTCTCATAGTCCAACAAAAGTTACCATATCAAAACTTGGTTGGGATAAGAAATTCATCACACAGGTTATGCTCATAGCCGGATGTTTCCACATCATAAACGGCCACATGGCCATCGAAATTAATATGTAACATGAGGCAGTCCCAGTTTTCATTATTCTTCATCCTATTTTATGTTGGCGTGGTAATTGAAAATACGAGCGCCAAAGTTTTCCTTCACCGACATACTCTTAACATTTTATTTGAAACTGCGAAATAGAAGTCCCAAATTGGATATTATCAATCAATCACTAGAAATCCAATCAAAATCCGTATTCTTTCTCCATGCATGCAAGCTTTAGGGGGGAAAATGCGAAACTCTCTGTCTCACATTGCTCCAAAGTTTCAGTTTTGCATCAACTGGGGCATCAGGTAAGTACCTCGTCTGCCAAAATTTTGGAGCAATTGAAGCAAACACAACGAAGGATGCTGAGCACAGTCTTCATGAAGCCAATGTGAAACATGGGTTTTGCGAGCTCGAGGTGACCAAAGTGGCCGGGGCAGTCGGCCATGTTAGCCATACAAGTCTCGCACTTCATCTTCCTATCAATAGTCCCCAGACGAGGGTCACTCAACCCACCTGGCTTCGGCTTACCTCTCTCTGTCGTTTCACTATGTTCTATATGCACGACCGACATTTGCCTCTGCAAAGAAGAACAAAATTATCCAGTTGAGCTCCCAATTCAGCCATGCTGTTCCAAATTTAAAAAATGAAACAAAAACTAAGTAATCGTAGATTACAATTTCATCCGGGCTGAGGATGCCAAACTGGACCACCCGGATCTTGGCAACCTCGGCCGGCGAATAGGGGAACCGCAAATCCATGGCGGTTCACTCCAAATTCTAGGGTTTTTCACTTCTCCACAGCTAATTCCTAGGGTTTATGTAAGAATTCTTTCACAAACTTCCGCGAATTATTATGCAATTTGCTCGGTTGTTGTCTCTTTACTTCCTTTGGACTAATCAACTGTTTAAGACCGAGGAAGAAAATGGGTGGAGAGAGAGAGAGAGAGAGAGGTGCAGAGCACCAGGAAAGAGTAGAAATCGCGGAGACTAGAGCTAAAGATGAGGGTTTGGGCCTTTAATAGTGTCGTTACCCGTTTCACGCGGTGTTCGATCTCTTCTTTTCCTATTTTTCGCATTAAAATTTAAAAGTATGATAAAAAAAATAATTATATCTATATATATTATATTAATATTATTAAGCTTGGGCTATTCTCTTAGATGGGCTTGGGCTTGTAAGAATGATACACTAAAATTATCTTATGGCCTTCTTCTTGATTTAAACAATTTTTTAAACCAAAAAAAAAAAATCAACGTACTTGTACTTAAACTTCACATTAAACTCAAACAAACTCCTAACTTTGTGATAGAAATGTCTTCAATTATATCTGTTCACACAAAATTTAGATTGTATTTAAGAGCGTGCCTTTGTGTGTGTTATATGCGTTCTTTTATACATATGTATATAAATAGAAATGATAATTATACAACTTATAACAATATATTAGATCCGGGCTTATACTCAAACCCATTAAAAAAATATAGATTTGGTGCGGATTGGACCCTACCTATAAATACCCATTGGTCTATTTATCCAATTGGGACCCAATAAATATATTTATTTTTCTTCGCTATTCAATTTGATTATTATTTATCAATTGATTTAACTTCAAATAAACAAATTTTAAAAACTTAAAGTATCATACATTATTTATCACGTAATATTTTCATAAAATTATTTTGTAAAGGGTATATTAATGATATATTATTTTAAAAATTATAAAAAAAAAGTTATTTGTAAATTGGTCTCAATAATTCTGAATTTACTTATAAATTATTAGGGTGTTAAAAGTTCGATTAATCGGTCGAAAATCGATTGAATCAAATTTTTAGTTCGTACTGAAATTCAAACCAAAAATTCAGTTAGGTCTTCGGTTAATTTTAGAAAAAAAAAAATTTGGTACAATCAACCGGTATAGTTTGGTTAGGTCGATCAGCCGTATCGATCAAATAACTGAAATTAAAAAAATATATTTATATAATATATTATATTTTTATAAAATATATTTATATAATATATTATATTTTTATAAAATATATTAATATATATCTAAATTATATTTATAAATATATACTATATTTTACAATAATATAATTAAATTTCTACTGATTTTAAATTTAAAATATAAAAATAAAGAACTATTAAATTAATTAACTAAAATATTTTTTTTCTTATGATTTGACAATTCGGTTATTAACCGAATCCAATTGAAAAAATGTTCAATTATAATTGAACCGAATCGATAAGGTCGGTTCGATTTTCGATATGCCTAAACTTTTGGTTGATTAAAAATCTATTCAATTCGATTGACTGAATTCAATACCCTATAAATTACGGGTAAAAATAGAGGAAAAAAATAATTTAATTAGTATAATTTACAGAAAAAAAAAGGTCGGAGAAAAGAAGAAAGAAAGAAAAAAAAATTCGATTTGGGTCTGACAAGACTCAAACACTGGGTCCAGATGGGTCTAGAGACCTATGCATTTTGAGTGGAGTAAAATGTATTAGATAGGGTATGAATCTAAATTAATTTATTTGGGTTATTTTTAATTTTAAATATGAATTGGATAAGATCTTAATCATTGACAGACGTAGTTCTAATATTATTAAATCAGAACCCAAAACTGAGAGAAAATTCATTATCAACTTATGACTGAATTTGTTAACAATGTTTTTCCCCCCCAAACTGTAAAGCTAAGAACCACCAACAATCTTAGCAAAGTTTTATTCTAATTGCAGACTTAGGATTCAGCAAAGGGTATCAACTCCTCCCAATTACAGGTTGTTAGAGAGCTAGAGTTGATTCACAAATTTTGAAAGCCCAATCAAAAGGAAATAAGCCACTGTCCCGCCTAAGTCCAAAGTTTAACTTGTTTTTACCACAGCTCCATCTCCAAAGTCCAAACCACCATGCAGTTCCATTTTCTGACCTAAAGCCTTAATTCAGGTACCCTGTCATTATTCATTGCAAAATTTTCTGCTTCATCACTGCATTAAAATTTTTAGATATCCGATTTCTTTGTAATCCGAGTCTCTGACTAAGATGCGATTAGATTTTGTTAAGTATCTTCACTGCTGGGTAAAAAGGTTGGCAATAATTCGCCATCGTGTTGTGGATGGATGAAATATTTCCACATCTTTCTTTTTTTATCGTTCGTTGTATTTTTTTAAATGTACATTAATAACATACTACATATGATGTGCTTATCGTGTGATTTGAGCTTGACTCACCCAAATCTGGACTACAATTCTTAAAGATTTGGTATTTAAATCCAACTTTATCCTAATACCATGATATATTCAGCGCTACGTGTCGACAATAAATTCTATGATCATGGTGAACTTTAAGGAAAATTATCCACACTAAATTTACTCTGCCACACGCTACAGCCATCGAAGAAACAAATCAAGACTAAGTTAAAGAAGAAAAACGGAAAAGAGAACATATTAAAACTAGTACATTTTCTTTTTTTTTTTTCTGAAAAAATATCTGAAAGTTAAAAGGATATGTAAAATCAAACCAAGAAACAAGTTCGATCTGAGCTAAGCATTTGCATAGAGCCCACCACCGGAAACAATCCAGCACCCATTATCGGCCTGTTAGCGGCGGCTGCTTGTTCCAACGACTGCACTTGCCTCTTCAAGAACTTCAAGTAATGCACCGCCTCATCCAACATTGAAGCAGTGTCCAACTTCGTACCACCTGGAACCATTCTCTGCAGGATCCTGATCCGCTGGCTTATCCTCTCCCGGCGGTGGCGGGCCGCCACGCTCTGCGGGTCCTTAGAAATCCGCACATTCCTCCTCTTGGGCGGCTTCACCGATTCCGGGTCGATCTGGATTGGCTGCATCACCGCAATCCGGAAAATCATCTCTCTCATCCCTTCCATCGAGCACCTTTGCTGCAATGACAAACTCGGATCATGATTCAAACTGAGTTCCATGTTTTGAGAAACGAGAGGGAGCTTTGTCTCTTGAGCATTAACCGGTGCTACGGCGTTGCCATAAAGATTCTGAAAGGTCGTGAAACTGGAGGCGCTTCCACCGGAGAATTCCAAATCCGATGATTCAGAAGTTTCCTGATAAAGCCCGTCGGAGAGTTGAGGAAACTTATCAAGCTGAGCAACCATTTCCCGGCCAGCTCCCGCATTGTTGTGGGCTAACGATGAATCCATCATGAGGTTGAAATCCATGACTTGATCAAATAAACCTCTGAAGCTGAAAAGGCAGCGAAGGAGAGATAGAGAGTTTATAATATATGGGAAACGCAGTAAGGGGAAATGGGGGTATGAAGGGTTTATATGAGATGTTGGCACGACGAATCAGTATGGATGGAGATATTATTAATACTGTTGACAGTATTAATATAAAATATTTGCTTTTATGTAGAATAGTTGGTCACTGTCAAGGCCACACCTGTCAACTCACGGATGCACAACTAATTTTTCCACTGCAACATTTTTTTTTCCAAATAAATCCATCACACTCTATTTGTTATTTTTTTCTAAATTATTCATAAATTATACAATAACTGTATAGAATTTATTATATAATTGATTTAAATTCGCTCCGATTTAATTTTAATTAAATTTTAAAAGTTATTGTCCTTTTTGTTTTTTTGCAGTATATATATATAGAACCCTATATTTTCTAGATAAATTAGATGATTGAGATTTACTACTTAAAACAAAGGGAGAGTAAACAAATTGCTCTAAGTTTGGAGAATTATAACAAGCAAATGGTTGGAATCTTATACTATAAAAAAATGTTGCCTCTAGCCTTTTCTATTAACTTCATTGGTAAAAAGTATATTACATTTTTATCCATATATAGCTGTTATAAAGTTATTGATTGTAGGTGCATATTTTGGGAGCCTCTCGAATATTTCTCAATTATTTTTTCTCGATATGAAATATTATTCTTGAGGTTAATTTGCTTCTAGTAAGAGGGATGTCTTCTTGTGAGAATGCGGTTAATGGTATTTCATATGTATAGATTTGAAATACACATAAGACACGAAGGATCTTGACCATGTGATCCATCATGATAATGTAAAATTCTCTAACACGATTACGTTGGATATCAAGGAAAAAGATAAAGCAAAAGTGTATATATATAGAGATTTCCATGGGGGTGGTGGTGAATGAATATGTATGTGTAAATGATAAAAAAAAAAAGATAAAAGAGTGAAGTGATGATGGTACGTACATGCATAAATCAAGAATTGCAGGGAGAAGACTAGAGGAGACTGATAAAGGTGCATGAACCTCTCTCTCTCTCTCTCTCTCTCTCTCTATATATATATATATATATATATATATTATTGGGTTATTGCTCAAAGTCACGGCTTTCTTCAGCGTTGTTGGAAGATACATGGCTTTGGAGTGAAAAATGAACCCACACCCACAATGCACATGAAGTCTGTCAGAAAAGATAACGACTTTGATGATCAGATGATGCCCCAAACCCGAACCCCCACTTAATTCCCCTATACTTCAACTATTTTCGATTCTGCTCCAATCTAATCTATCACCCCACCGACGCCTCTCTCTCTCTTCCCTCTCTCTCTCTCTATATATATACATGTGTGTGTGATGGATTTTATATATAGTAGTGTTCATTCTTATATTAATATAAAACAGTTAAAGGGTAGATAGATATATGACAGTGTGAGGATATGATTGCTAGAATGAAGCATGTCTGAATAAGGGCAGCAGCAATTAGGAGTATGGAGGGAGCTGGAACAATGGAAAACCCTCATCATGTATTTATTTACATGTACACTATATATATATATATATATGATGGTGGAATAGTATTAAACATATATATCCTGATAAGAAGGACGTCCAAGTTGGATAAGAAAAAGGGCAAAGGATAATAAAAACTAATACCAATGATTTTATACTTTTTTTTTGGCCTGTGGGATCAGCTTGTCAGCCTCTTTTCACATGTACACATACCTGATCTCCAATCAAGACTTATTGCTTTCTTTCAGACATGACAAATGAAGAGGGCTTACACCACCTCTGACTCTGACACTACTCTAATTCTTATACAACTAATTAAATTAAGAATATTTTCTGTTTATTAGTTAATAATTATGAAATAAGACAAGTATCAATGAATGTATATGATCACTTAAAAGGTATTTACTAATTATAGAAAAATTCAAAAACACAATATTCTAATATGAACCCACCTGTCCTAATGATTCATAATTAGGCCCATGTATGAGATGTGACATATATTATATGCAAAATGGAGTAATATACATAGCTAGATATATATAATTGAATTTTCAATAAACTTAGTTGAAACGTATATATGTTCAATTTAGGAATTATGGGCAACTGAGGATGATCAGATGATCAACATCGCAGTGGTGTTCCATCAAGCAACGTCCCAATCCCAAAGAATTTTTACCTGAAAGAAGCAAAAGCAAAAGATTAGAGTAGGGGAGGGTAAAGGGTCCCCGATTTGGATTGGATGAGTGGAATTTATGTATAAGAGGAGTTGATGATAAACCCTGGAAAAGTGAAAAGGGAGAATTTACACAGAATAGTGATGAACTGAAACAAAAGCAGCAGGCACCAAGAAATTAAACCTCCTTTCAGCTTAATGGTAAGCGGTCATTATACATATTCAAGCTTTTTGCAGTGTGTGTTTCAGGGATTTATCGATCAACGTTTTGGATTCAGTTGTTTGGTTCAGTGCATTAAATTAAAGTCTTTTCTATATACATATGCTGAACATTGGATAAACCTTTCTGCCTTCATCACTTTTTTTCTTTCTTGTTTTCCACCAACCGAATTCATCATCTTAATCCCACATTTTTGTTTTACCTATATATATTTTTACTTTGCTTCCCCGCAACCCACCCATCCACATTTTGCAGCTTGGAATTTATATATTTGGGGTATGTCAAATTAAAGACTTCGAATGAAAAGCAAGCAGCGCCCATGGCCTAATGGATAAGGCGCTTGACTTCTAATCAAGCGATTGTGGGTTCGAGTCCCACTGGGCGTGCATCTCTCTCTTTTGAGGTTTTAATTAATTAATATTAATTTTTATTTTCTTAACAGCCGTCGTATATAAGAGCGGAGGCGCGCGTGCCCCATTTGCCGAAACGAACAGCGACGCGTCAAAAGCAGGCCTGCAGCGGCTCCAGCCGGTGATAAATGAGTGCCCCCAACCCCCAAGCCAAGAGTCAAGCCAGTCAGTAAAAGCAAACACGCAATCATTTTCCATAGCTGTCATCCATTTCACCCCCTTTTATCTTTTTCCATTCTTATCTCCTGCAGTCTGCATTTCCATTCCCCTTACTACTTCCACCACTTCTTAATAAATTTTCCCTTGCCTTTTCAATAATAATAATTTTTCATTTTCGATTATTTGCGTCATATTAAAAATAATAATAATTTAAATCAACTCTAATTTAACTAATACATAACTATATAACACCCACAATATTAATTATTATGTAATTAATTTGAAACACGATTTATTTTAAAAATCGATCAGTACCGTAGTAGCAGTCCAGAAGTGACAATAATAATGTCTGTTACCGGTGCAACAAAATGTCAAATCCAATTATGCAATATAAAGTTGCAATTTCATAAATATCGCCCTTCCCTTCTAATGATTAGAAATGAAAATTCGTGACAGTTTATAAAAGGTTACACCAACTCAATTCAAAATTTTAAATATTTTTCTCTCAATATGAAAGTGCTATCATATGTAGGATATTCCGGGGGAATTTGGATTTGGATTTAACTCGCGTTCAAATTTAACTAAATTATATAACAAATATAATGTAATTTGTATACAGTTAGAAAAAAATAAATAAATTATAATACACTTACTATGTGATTCGATTTCCCTAAACGTTAATTTTCCGAAATGTAGTTACTCAAGTAAGATTACTAAGAGGTCATGGTGATGTTGAAGTCTTGCAACTAAAAACCTACGGCTTTGTTTGGATTTGTATTCTTGCATTTTTTCGAGATAAGATAAAACACATTCAATGTTTGTTTTTGTATTTTTACACTTTATTTGCGTGTTTTTTTGTTTTTCAACTTTGTATATTATTATATATATATAATATAAAACAGACATAATTTGATGCACAGTATTTTTTTTCTTCCAAAAATATAACATTAAACATAAAATATTTATATATATACATATTTATATATAAAAATATATGATTTGACAATAAATAGTGATTTTTGTCTCCCACATCCCAACATCATACCTACGCCACTTATTTTAAATAACCACAAAACACAAATCCAAACATATCATCTATTTTCAACAAATACTTACTTATCTCTATTTTTCTCTCTTTATTTTCAAAACAAAACAAAATAACTAAAACACAAATCCAAACACAATGTACGAGTTTGAATCTCATGGATATAGATTTGTACTTTATAGTCTACATTTTTAATACCAATATCTTATTTATTTATTTACTCTTAATATATTAATTAATTAAATTAATGTTTGAATTTGTACATTGCTAATAAACAAAGTATGATTACAAAAAAATTAAGTAATCCTATAACAAATGTATTTAAAATCATTAGTGAAAAATATTAAAGTAACGTGTATATTTATGTTTTGAGCTACTCATGTGACTTGCTGTCCCCAGCATACAAACAACAAACACTCTGATCTCACACAGAGCCGGAGAACCTATTCCTCTCCTCTTCTGCTTAATTCCTTTCTACACATGGACTCCGCTAAGCCCTTGCTCTTTTCCATTGCTCTCCTCTTCACTATCCTCGTCGCCGCAGCTCAATTAGCGGATAAATCCACCTTCCATATCTCCGCCGATGCGCTGGAACAGTGGGAAACGGGGATCTCATTCTATAATGAAGAGCTTGGAGAAGGCATGGAGGAAGAAGCTGTCGACGGCGCGCCCAATCGGAGGTCGCTTTTCTGGAAGAGAGCGATCCATTACTACATTTCTTACGGCGCCTTGTCGGCGAACAGAGTACCGTGCCCGCCGCGCTCAGGTAGGTCGTATTACACGCATAATTGTTACAGAGCTAGGGGTCCGGTCCACCCGTACACTCGAGGCTGTTCCGCCATTACTCGTTGCCGCCAGTCATTCTAATGTGTGCGCCTGTGAGCGTTTTGTGCTATTTTTTCAGTTTTTGTTGTTGAGTAAATGTGTGTTTGCTGCTGATTTTGAGTTTGGAGGGGAAAATCTCGCAGATCTGTTGGGGGTGGTTGCGATCGCGCGACGATATCATTATTGTGATATTGTTTGTTAATGTAGAATTAATTGTGTTATGATGAGTTTGATTGTGTTAATTAATCTGTTTGGTTTTGTTGGCATGAACTGATCTTTTCTTATGCTTGCTTGTCATTTTTATCATGCTTCCACCTATCTTAATGACCTACGTAATCTATAATTAAATCAATGTGTTGCTCTCAACAATCGAAAACAACATTTTATTGCTTGAACTTCATTTATCCCTGCATCTTCCTTTCCCTTCTTTTCCTTTTGCCCCAAGTTGATCCACTGCGGGCAAATTTTGTTTTTTATACGAGGGGCAAAGTAGATTTCAGAATTCAAGTGGTAATGTACCAACATAAGAGAGTTCACGTTCTCATATGGGAAATAAACAAAAGTTGATGTACTAATTAATTAACTTTTTAGGCTTAGAACACATGTGCCACATTAGGAATTAATCAGGGTTTAAGAAGATTACCAGTATTATCCAGTGCACGTGCATATGCAATTAATTCTTTAAATCCTCCAACTCAGTGGTCTTACCCTTTCAATTAAATTCTCACTCGCAATACAGCTGTTCAATATTTATGCCAACCGCTGTCCACAAAGAGAAATTCTAGCTTGAGATTGTCCACGTCGAACGTAATTATATGATGGATTGTCGCATTTATTAGTTGATTGCTATATATTTTTTTAGAAGATATTTGATTGTATGATAAATATATTATCTACCTGTAATTTGGGTGTAGTCAAATCTTATTTGTTTTTGCCATCCACTACACAAATAAATTAACAGGACATATTTAAATCTAATAAGTGCTCCTTTGATCGTATGATTGAGCAGACTAAAATGTAAAAACAATTTTTTATTTTGTTCGCCTCTTTCCCCAAATTCATTTTTGGAATTAAATTATATCAAAATTATATTTTAATGAAAATTATAATTTGTAACTTTTAATCCTCAATATAGTTATTTTTAATTATTAATTACTTATTAAACCCATTAAATACTTTTTAATTCCTTCATTAATCTTAATAACAAATCCTTTTGATATTTACTTGCTGAAAATTGTGATCCCCGCTTCCATAGAACAATATCGTGGCAACGTAGACCTAAGTGGTCATATTGAATCCTTGGGAGCCATCACAAGTACGGCCGGCCTATATTTGAAAGAAAATGCCGTGTTCGTCCAGCGGCTTAAATGAGGTATGATAACTTCCTTATGGTCTAACATTCTTGCGAATGCATTATCTTCATTTTGCTTCGTGCTATGAGGAAAAATAGAGTGAAGAGTTACTGTGAGACTGACTTGCTTCGTTCTTTATGACTTGACATGATAGAGGTTTCATCAAAATTCACATTATAGATAGCTACGTCTTCTTTTATGAAATTCATAATCAGTAAAAAAAGAATTAGGGTTGTCCTTGTTAACTAGTAATTAATTAAAATTCATTTGTTTTCTTTTCTTTCCCCCCACTCCAAAATAAAGAAAGTACCATACCTTGGGCGGATAGCGGGCAGGACAATTCAAACTAACTGGTCCTCACCTCATTACTCTGAGGAATTGCTTGAACTGCTGGTGAGATGGAATCGAAATGATCCAGTAGAAAATGGTAAAGGAACCACCTCAGCATCTGGAAGTCCTTTCGTAGCAACTCATCCCTCTTTGTCAGGTATAACTATTGAACTTGGGGCTTATTACTCTATTCTACCGCCTTAGATAGAGATCGATCGGCCTAATCGGAAAATATATTCAACCAATCCTAATCCTTTTACCTGCTAACATCTCAGAAGATTTCACAAAGCCCTTATCACTTAGTTTTCAACTTTTCAGGATTAGCTTAGCGGATGAATTAGTAGTTGTTGTTCTTGTTTCTTTAGTACCTTCAATAGTTCCTATCCCTGTCATGTTCCTTGGATTATTTACAAGTGGTATTTAAGTTATTATTTTTGCAACTTTAGCCGCGGCTTATATACGTGAATCCATGCAGGGCCATCATTGAAATAGTCTTTTTTTTTTTTTTAGCTTAGTGCAAAGCAATGTATGTGGCTAACGACGATTTATTTAAGGAAAAGAAATATACAAGACTCTGTATATGATAGAAAGTAATAGAAACAAAAAAAAATAAAAAATTACGATATTAGAGAGTTGTCAAAAAAAAGTCTTAAGAATGATGTTAGTTTTGAAATTTACCTACAATTTACAATTATGTACTGAAATACATATATATATATATATAATTGTCAATTCAAATGTCATAATCACTTTTCTTAAAATTAATTATTTGAAAAATAATTTTCTCATAATTAATTATACAATTGTCAGGTCAAACTCGACAAGAATGTAGCAAAGGCAAAAGAGCAATTATTTGTTCGCTGAATTTATAGACTCTTTAAGAATGTCCTATAATATATTAACATGTTCATAAAAAAATTGAATATTGTTTGGGAAAGGCATTAGAATGCATTATAAGTTCCGAAGTCAGATTACATAAGCTTAGAAATTGTAGACAGGTCCCAGCGTGATCTCACCTTTAACTAGCTTGATTATGTAAGCCATAAAATTGTCATCACCACTGTTTTATAATAAGCTCTACCTGATCCAAAGTCTGGGCTTGTCAACAATCCAGATCCACTAATGTTGGGTTCTGCCCTTTTGATTTTAGCGACTCCATGTTTCCATCGTCCATTATGTTTCACTTCTGCTCGTCCTAACTCATGAGGGGCAGGGCCTCAATTGGAATTGACTTAAAATTTTACTTTCTTAGACCATGATCAAGTTAATAAAACAATTAATACTCACTTTTCAAAAATAATAATAATAATTAACACTTGGTTAGCGGTAGATACCCTATTGATCGGGTCGTATCAGATGACAATGAGGCATTCAAATAATACACAAGTCGAAAGTTCTTATGGACTTTAACCAATACGAAGAATCAGATCTGAGGTGAGTTGTGCCTTTCTATCTGGTCTTGCTTTCCCTTATTACTCTAAGATTCACACACTAATATGAGATTTTAGTTTGATGACCTCTTTCCTCCCATGATGTCAACATTTCCTTTCTGTCTGTATATATTTTCTGTGTCCCAATCATGATTCATGTCCGCATGTTTCGATTTTTATCTAACTTGTCTCATTATTATTATTGTTGTTGTACCTTTTGAAAGAGACCCGCACACCATGCTAAGTGCCCCTAAATAGCCAAGTACAGAATGGGACTGTTGGGAACGAAAATCACGCGGAAAACTCTGATTTGGACGATGATGGTTTGGAGTAATGGGTGAAGAAGAAGCCCCAATTGGTTAGCCCTCTTGGTAATACCTTTGGGCCACATATGGACGGCCATCTTGCTACATGTAAACACGAAAATCGGTACCACTTGTGATTCCAAATACTTTCTTTTGTCTTCTAATTCAATTAAGACGCCATGTTCTTCATGTGTGAAGTGCAAATGTTCCACTTGTAATTTAATTTTTTGTGAAGCTTTGGTTGGCCATGCTTAATTTAGTCAGCTAATTACACCTAATTTAATTGACAGTATTGAGTTCTAATGATCTTGACAGAGGTTTGGTACCACTAATAAATGAATATTGATATATTTTTATAGTAGTTGAGTTATATATTTTTTATATTGATAATTGACGTAATTAAAATTTATAATGTAATTATAAATGATTCACTTAAAAAGTAGAAGATTTGATTTTTTCCACTCGTCAACAACTAGTGGTGCTAACTGCATTTCATGATATCAGTACTGATTCAAACAAAAAATTACTCATTGAGTTTAGGTGCAAACTTAACCTCCTTGGGCCTAATTTCTACAAGTTTTGAAAAGAGACATGCAAAAAATATGTTAACATTCTGACTTTTGAATTGGTATACAATTATAAAAAATGAATATTGGATAGAATAAATAACGATGGATAATGTAGCGATAGAATGTTTAATATATTAATACTTAGTTTGTAACTGTGCTACAAAAAAGAAACTTGCGTTGCCCTTTATTCGGGAAGGGAAGCTAGTTTTTATGGCCTCATACCCCTATCGATTGGCAGAGCATATCCCTCTTGGGAGTTGGGTGGGTAGTTGCCATGGATAAGTCTACAACAAATTCGGAGACAATCTTGAAAATTGCATTCGTTCGGGCTCTTGGTCGAAGAGGTGAAGAGGGAGAGTAAGTGAAGGCAACGGAAGAGAAAAAATAATAATAAATTGAGATGAAAATACTAACTTCTTAAATTTTGTTGATTAATTATTTTTTTTGTTGTATTAAAAAATAAACAAGTAAATATTATACTAAAAAAAGTTCTAGCATATCAAAAATTTAAAAATTTTTATTAGTAAAAAATAACTTTTTATTAATAAAATTATTCATGCAAGTGAATATTAAAATTATTCGATTTAAATAAAATAAAAATTACTTTTGATGACGTCAAATAAAGATTTCGAATTTAAATAAAATATGTACTTTTTCTTTATTCTTTAGGTTTTGCACTTCCACTTTTTTGCTTAATTTTTTACGTTCACATTTTCCGACCATTTAATTATTTGAAAAAAAAAATTTCAGTATTGTTATGCTTGTAAATCTTTACTTAATTCTGAGATCATACAAAGAAAAAAAATGATAGAAAAAGAGTGGAAACACATGTGGAGTAAATGGGCCCCAAGACAACAAGCCCGGATTCCGCGAAGCAGACCCGTATGCCACTCCTGACCACATTTGACGGGCCATTGCCCGACGGCTCTACCTCAATTCAATGCAGACCGTCAAGCTCACATGCTTTGATTGCGACCAGCACCAAATCCGACAAATCATCATACTGTTTAAATGGGCTCCGATTCCTGACCGTCGCCTCGGTTCTGTTCTGTTGCTCTTGCCCTGGTTCGTCGTATCCCTCTCCCTGCCAGAATATTTTTGCTATGTGCAATTTCCATTTTAGCCCCCACTCCCCACCTCCACCTACCCCTTTCTGCATTGGCTAATTCTGTCAGTCCCATAATATATCAATGTCAATTATGTCATTCTTTTCAAAATCAAACCAAATAAAAAATCTTAAATTCGAACTTTATTACCACCTCTCTATAAATAAAAAAAATTCACGTGCAGAATTTGCATGTAAAGAAGTGTATTTATTCACCTATCTAACAATTTAAATTTTTAAATAAGATGGTCGTTTCACAAAATTTGATCAAATATTAAAACATATCATACTGAACGAAAACGTTCTTAAAAACGTATAGATCAAGATTAGACAGCAGAATCCAGTCAAGATAGTAACTAAGTTCGCTGCCTAACAAAGTTTAAAGTCAGTTTTAATAAGGACAAAAATGCAGTCAAAATTGGGAAATTAAGGTTGAAGGAGGTCATGAGAGCAAGATTATGTAGTAAAAATATAGTTATGAGTGAGTGCAACTAACCGGACCATAAGCTGTCTTTGTTATGACATGATTTCAGCAATTTGGTGTGTTTCAGCTGTCTGAAGCGGAGGATGGGAATAGCTTCGAAAATCCCAGACTTAAAATTTGTCTAGGTTCAACCTCCCAAAATCAGGCATAAAATACTCCTCCTGTGCTTGCTCCTCCAATTTGGCCTCGCATATGACATGTTCGGTATTCCTGACATGATTGATTCACCCTTTTAATTTATATGTATACCTTAAAAAGTTATCTAAATTACAGAATTTATAATATTTTGAAAAATATTGTATAAGACATTCGAAAATGTTTTGACCAAAGTATTACAAAAGATTTCATGTAAACTATATTTTAATATTTTTAGTAAAATTTTAACAACTTTTTGTATCGTATAAATTTTCAAAGTATCGTCGTAATATGTAGTTATATGAGACTTTGTATTCAAGTACCAGACAAGCTTATTTACAACATAAAATTGAATATTTTACAGAACTCTTTTGATGTGGGACCATATATCTTGAGTGAAAAGATCATAACACCCGTCAAAGGATTTGTAATTTTTTTTTTTTCGAGTTGACTAAATTATGTCATAATTTACTTACACCATACAATTTGTTCTTAGTCTAAGATATACAACAATTCAAAATTAGACTAATTTGACTGTCGAAAATTATAAATGTCGCAGCTCTCTTGCGTTGGATATGTTCAAATGACTGCATTTACGACTCTCTTATTATTTTGGATCTACCAGCCACTTATATAACTTAGATAACTATAATTGATCTATGAGGCATATCTTGAAATTGTTAATGCAACCTGATATTGAATTTTTAAAGAGAAGTGATCTTAATTGTGATAATGTATTTCCGCCCTCGTATATCTTTTTTGAAAACTTGAAACTTTTATAAAATAATTCAATAAAACTCCTCTACCTATATATCTATATATATATAATAATTAAGGGTTGGGATTGAATTGTTTATAGTCAAGTTGGATGGGCGGCGGGGCGGGGGGCCGTGAGAGTAGGCAAGTTGGGGCGGAAGGTTATGGGGAACAGTAACAGCAACTTGGTTGAGTTCAGCCTTATTCATAGCGTTGCAGTGGCGCTGCACGTGAGCCGCAGCAGCAGTTTCGCCTTTGGTAATTGGGGACGCAATTAACTGCTCTTAACGAACTTTCCCTTTTCCTTTTTCTTTCTCGGTTTTTGAGGATAACTGCATGTATCTCACGCCCCGTTGTAACGTCGCCGTTAACATCAATGAACTCGTCATATTTTATACAATTATTAATACACTTTTAAATGCTAATAATATTCTACTTTTCACTTAATTACCAGATTGTAAGTTTGAGTATCACGAGTACGAACGTGTTGTTTATTTTTCATAATAGTGGCTTGTTTTGTTTTATTTTAAATATGTTTGATGATTTAAAAATATCAAAACCTTAAAATTGTATTTGTACATATAAAAATAAATATTGTTTAAAAAAATAGTCCTATTTTTCAATTTTTATACAAAACTAAAAAATATTTTATTTCGTAATTAATCATGTGTCCCATCATTATTGCAAGCCACACTAAAATGGAATGATAATCTACACTAGTTCAGATACATAAGAGTTCATTTGCGTGCCTTTAATAATTAATTAAACATACTAATTATCGTGTAGTAAATATTAAAGTGGGTGGATTAATTACATCTAAAAAAAAGTAAAATAAAACCTTATTTATTGCTTGTAAAAATCATTATTACAACACAAAACTAATGACTTGCCATAAGTAGTTTATGAAGGACAACGTGAAGAACGCGGGGCGCATAGTCGTAGTCGTAGATAGAGGCATGAGCTGGTCCCAATAACCCCAAACGCGGCCCTCGCCAAAATATAATATGACACACACACACACATTGAATTTACATTGAGAACGTGCTTACATGTGAATCCTTATACTCCACAAACACACCTACGTGATTTCGCTGTCTTAATTTGTACTTACCCTCCTACTTCTCTATTTTACCAACCACAATTCGTTGCCCCCCATTTCTCAACTTTATAGCAGCCTTTATATCTTTTTTCCATTATAAAATTTTGCACGTCAAGTTCAAGTCATTATAACTTCAAGATTTTTATTACACTACATCATTAACTTTGTTTTAGTAGAAGGGTGTTTCTTATTACCTTTGGTATTTTTATAAATAATTTTAAAATTATTTACATGCACCCTCTATATTTTTCTATTTTATGACTAGACATTTGAATTTTAAAGGGTGACTTGCAATCCGCATACCTGTGATAATTGTATATTAAATATGGACCATTGATCTAAATCACGGACATAAAAATCATTTTTTCAAAAGTAAAATACCATTATAAATAAAAATGGCAAAATGTGAAGATTAATCAAGAATATAGTTAGGTAGAACTTAGGTTTATTGGAATGATTCATTATCTAATCCAATAATTTAATTTATTGATTCTTAATTTCTCTAAGATTATATATTTACACGAAATGTTGCATGACTTTTTAATTTTTTTTCTTATCAATAGGATAATTGTAACGAAGATACGTTTGTTAGTGACATGATAGATGTCGGTTGAAACAATACCCTTTTAACTAAATTAATGAGAATATATGCCCTATTGTTAGTTTGTTAGGTATCATTAATCAGCAACCACACACCACTAATGTATAGTGCCAAATTAAGTTCTATGTTCATATCCCAGTACGAATGTATTAATAATTAATATTCCTCCTATATGTATAGTTTATGTTGAATTTATTAAATTAATTACATAAGCATGTCTGAAGGACTAAAATAAGAAATATGTCCGAAATCGTACATACAATTTTACACTTATAGTATAATAATGTTGAGATTAAAGTATCTCGAAATTATGGGACGTGATCATACAAATTGATGTACATTTGAATCATGTACGTGAACAATATTTTTGTTTGATATATACTATGAGTAGTCGTCTGGGCCCATAGTTTTGTTGGTGTGAAACACCGACAGGCATGAAGAGTTGGTAGAACAAGTTGCTCCAAGTTTCATGTGACTGCATATCGTAATCAAGAATGGGAGTGTTGATAATTATGTCCTAAATTTTACACAAAAATAACAGTCCCCAAGGCCAAGGCTGCAGCATGGGGTTCCCATGTGGGGGGTCCTCCTCTAATTTTAAATCAAGTTTTCCTCACCTTTTCTCACTCTCTGTTTTTTTTTTTTAAAAAAAAATTATTTCATTGATATTTGTTTTAATTATAATTATCTTCTCGTTATTTGAAAAAATATAAATTATCCTTGATATTAACAATCGTCCAACAAATACCCTCATGTCACAGTTCATTATAGAGAATATTTGTTAAACAATCGTTAATTAAAGAGATTATTCATAATTTTTCAAAGAATGAGGAGGTATTTTATAATTACAAGAAAATTCAAAAGAGCCCCTTATAAATTACCATGTTTTTTGAACAATGAGGAGGTATATCCTGTTCTTATAATAAGGATTAAACCATTTTATATTCACCGTGAGTATTAAAACTAGAGAAATTTAATTGATACAAAATGTTTATTTTCTCGAAATTTGTTGAGATACATATTGTGCAATAATCGGTGCTATTCAATCACTGTAGAAAAAGTTGATTGAATTCACGTCGAATCAAGTATTATAAGTCAATTACTAATATTTTCACAATATTCACTTGCATACAATGACATAATTTACAATTTCGACGGAATTTAAATAAAAAAAGAATAATTCAACAATTAAATCATGGTGGTGATAATTCCTGAACCACTGATTCTATATGCAGTTGGCAGAATGGGTTTAATTATTCTCTCTGTTATTGAAGAAAACCATGAAACAGACCCTTTTCGACCATCATGTTCCTCATATATATGTCTTGGTTCCTCAGTTTCGGCCGGAACGCTGGTTTTTGTCTCCTTCCCTTCTTAATGCATATAAACACTCCATCTCCCCATGCTTTCTACCACAAAACATCATCAATTTTACACGGAATCAGTTAGATACCAAGTTGTCATTATTAATTCCGTGAGGTTTATGTCTCGTAATTAAAATATTGTGAGTTTGAATGCTATGATAAATAATCAACTTACTATTATTAAAATAGATTAAATACTTATATCTGTATAACTTGAACTCATAACTTTTTTATTGTAGTACCTCAACCTCGCCACTCAGGCAAGGGATCTTGGTAGGATTATCCATGTTTTGTGTATTCCATGTTGTAATAGCATGTTACCTTAACCTCACCACTCAAACAAGGAATCTTGGTAAAAACATCAAAATACTCTAAAAAAACAGTTTCGTAATGTTCAAACATCAAACTACTAGTTCCATTTTTTACTCACACACGATTCATGACATGATACAAAAATGAAATTATTGATTATAATAACATTATTTAACAAAAAATAAATAATTAAATTCCTACACATAAAGTGCAAAAAAATAAATATATTCAAAATTCAGACGTAATTTTCAATGTTTCACTCTTATGGAAAAGAAATGAAGGATTTATAATGTGAGGGGGTTCCATAATCCTTTTGTAGCACCCCCTTCACTTCCTGTTACCTCACTGTTTCATAATTTTTATCAATAATTGCATCATGTGGTTGGGATTGTGGTGGTGCAGCCATCCTCTGCATCATTTCCAGAAACTGTTGCATAAAGGGGTTTATTTCTGGAAATGACGCAGAGGATGGCTCCACCGCCACAACCCCAACCACAGGATGCAGTTATTGATAAAAATTATGAAACAGTGAGGAGACATGGGGCAAAGAGGGTGCTACATTAGGTGGTATCAGAGCAGGGATTAGATTTCTTAGGGATAGTAAATAAAATGTAATACTATACGTAAGATGTATATATTAGGAATCTACTCACATGTGTGCATATTGATTAGATGATTATGTGCATTTATATACATAAATACAGAAATTACTTTAAGTATGATATTTAGGAAAAATATATCCCTGATTGCGTTAGAGAGTACTACACCTCTAACTTAGTACGTGGAAAGTGTTTAAATTAGTGAATAATGCATGTAACTGTCAGTAACAGGAGAGAAGAGATCCTCATAATTTGGACCATATTAAGTCCTTCAATCAATGACAATAATAATAAGGATGTGCGGATTGCGTGTGGCTGTATTTGACTTCAATTATATGCAATTCATGTTCGTTATCATTATGGATAAGTAAACTTTGGGAGAGAGGCAGCTGGGTCTGGGTGCAATGAACCACTCACTCTTTCAGGACGTACGTCTTATATCAAATTTTATTAACTAATCACATTATTAGTGTCTCTTTTTCTAAAAGTAAGAATTTTACATTATTGTACGTATTAGAATGATGTCCAGATTCATTAATAGGTTAATATGGTTTTTAGTAGTTATCATCAGTTATAAAAGTTATATAAATACCTTTATATTTAGTGAAACATAATATCATAAGTTTATGTACTTAATACAATTAAAAACATCTTAACTTTGACAATAAATTTCATTGCAATTTACCTTTACGTGATATTGTAAATGAACAAATTATCAATTACATCCTTATATTTTTATTTTATTAAAAAAAATAAAGAGATAAATCTTGTTTTTTTTATATAATGGGATAATTTGCTAATTTGTAAAATCGTTCCTTCTATTTTTCGGGAGCACACCCATAACACTATTATTATGCCACGAAGTTGGAAAATGATTTTTTTTGTGTAATAAATTTTATAATCGTGGTTGATTTAGAATTAGATTTGCAAAGCCAAAAAATATTGTTTTGGCAAAATCAATTGAACCCATTTTAATTCTTTTTTCCTTTATTAATTCTTAGATTTTACTCTTTAGGATTTTGTATCCTTACCTCAATTTAACCCATTTTAATTCACTTTTCCTTTTTTTAAAGTTCGAAACTACATTATAAATTTTAATCATCAACAATCAATAAATATTAATTATTAGTATCAAATATATATAACTAACTAACATCTACTATTACAATAATCCAATTATCATTATTAAAATAGAACAATACCTCCACATTAGTAAAACTCGAAATTAAAAGCTGTAAACTTTTAGTTTCGGCAACTATGAAACAAAAAGGAATATATATATTTCAAAATAATATACTAAGATTAAAAACAATACAGTACTCTTAAGTCCAATTGCAAAAAGTAGAACAACAAAAAAACATCAAAATTTGAAATGGGCAAGTAGTCGCAAGCACCCTCAAACACGCTGTCAGGCGTCCCAATTAACAAAGAAATCAAAGGGTGGGGAATTTCTTGAGTACTTGACGACTCCAATCATATACTCTCTACTTGAATTTATAAATCCCAATTGAGTCCCCTTTTGATATGATTCACGCTTTATCCATAATATAATTGGCCCTAATGACGTTTCTACTCATCTCATCAATCATGCTGTTCAAATTGTAGAGGTTCGTATATCTGAATCCAATCCATCCACTGCAAGCAAACCTCTTCTTTACGACTACTCCCTCAAATCTAATCCAAACACAAAAAGCATTCAAATCCCCCTTTTTGCCCGTAATTTAATTCAATAATCAATAATCAAATAAACGCACATATTCGAGTAAGTATTTAAGAAATTAGCATAGGTGTGGTGTGTGGATTAATTAAGAGTAAAGGTATGTATATAAAGAGTGTGAAAAGTGATGCCTAAGGAATCACAAGCAAGAAATATGAAAGTTTAAAATGGCGTGGGCGATTGCTAAATGGGAAAAAGATCTTAATTACTACAAATATCAACCACGTTTCCGTAACTGGGGTACGCTATTTCGGATTCCCGCGAGATATCCTTCCAACCACGTGCTTTTTATTTTTAGCAACCAAATCTTGCACACACGTTTGCGTCACTCTTATACATTCAACAATGAATGCTTACAAATTACAATTCCTCCCTCCTCCTATATATAGAATCCTCTGTTTCACACGCTTCCTCATACACTCCGTTTTTGCTCTGTTTCTCTCTTCTTTTTCTCTCTACTTCTTCTCCCAGTCCAAGAAATTTCAAAGACTTGTACTCAGAACCCTTTTGATTTTCTGGTTATGGATTGGGTTCGAGGTGAAAAATTGGGTCAGGGGAGTTTTGCTACTGTGAGTTTGGCGGTTCCCAGAGGCCGGAGTTCTTTTCTTCCGCCGTTGATGGCTGTGAAGTCTTGTGGGGTTTCTCACTCTTCCTCTCTTGTGAACGAGAGACTTGTTTTGGAGGAGCTTAGGGACTGCCCCGAAATTATTCGATGCTTTGGCGAGAACTTTTCGTATGAAAACGGGGAGAGGTTGTATAATGTGTTGTTGGAGTATGCTTCCGGCGGGTCTTTGGCTGATAAGCTCAAGAAATCCGGCGATCGGGGGCTGCCGGAATCTGATGTTAGGCAGTACACTAAGTCTTTACTCAAAGGGCTTCGCTATATTCACAAGGTTGGGTTCGTTCACTGTGATATTAAGCTTCAGAATATTCTCTTAGGTCCCAACGGCGGCGTAAAGATTGCTGATTTCGGGCTGGCGAAGCGGGTTGGGAAGAAGAGCGCTGTTCCCCGGTGCGAGTTGAGGGGAACGCCCATGTACATGTCGCCGGAGATGGTCGGCGCCGGCGAACAGGGGGCGCCGGCGGATATTTGGGCCCTCGGGTGCGTGGTGGCGGAGATGGTAGCCGGAGCTCCGGCGTGGAGTTCTTCCAACGTGGCGGGACTGTTAATGAGGATTGGAGTTGGTGAGGAGGTGCCTGCGATTCCAGGAATTCTGTCAGAGGAAGGAAAAGATTTTCTTGGGAAATGCTTTGTCAAGAACCCAAGCAAAAGATGGACGGCTGAGATGCTTCTAAATCACCCCTTCGTTAGTGATCAAGATCTTGACGATGCCGCGTTGAAGGACAGACTGACAAACACAGCCTCAACTTCTCCGAGATGCCCATTCGATTTCCCAGATTGGGTGTCATCAGCTACATGTTCAATTACATCTTTGCCCTCACCGGCACACTTTCCGGAATCTGGCCTATGGTTCTGCGAGGAGTCCAATTTTAGAAAGGAGTCGTGGTCCATTTCCCCGGCGGAACGGCTGCAGGGGTTAGTCAGTGAACAAAGTCCTCATTGGTCCGTTTCCGATGATTGGGTCACTATTAGGTGACGGAATCAAACATTTAGTCAATTATCAGATTTTTTGAAGATTTTCTTCTCTGGGCACTGGTTTTTTTTCCCCTTAGATTTTTATTTTAATGGAATAGGGTTTTTGTGTACATGAAAGAATTAGAGAGAGAATTATTAGCATCTGACTCGAAAAAGGCTTCGAAATCCTGAGCCGCAGAGTGTACAGTACAGTTATACCTCAGTAAAAAGGTTATACATTCTTTTGATTAAATCTTTTTTCATTTTTTGGGTTTATTAAAATGTGGTGTTGGGAAAAGGAAGAAGGCAGTGGTTGTTGGACGTGTTAGGCAACAGAACAGAGATGACTGCTGATATTTTGCCCAATTGCCCACTGAAACTGATGATGTTTTCAGATTCTGGGCCTCTGCTTCTGTTTGTTGCAACTTGCCACCACCAATAGCACACTAAATCAGGATCCCACATCCCTAAAATAATTATCCATCAACTTGGATATTTCTCTTGTTATGCATAATCATATCTCGTAATTTCTTATTCAAGTTAAATTTTATCGAATCAAATTAATTATATAACAAGTGTACAACAAGATATATTTACTATGTAACCGATCGTGTTCATTCAATACACCAATCACATTGATTTAGGTCCCGTCAAACCTGACTTGAGTTAGAATTTTTTCTGTATTTCGACATATTCAATTCATCAAAAATATATATTTATACTTTTTTATTTGTGTTTTTCAATAGTCTAACATAACCTTATCTTAGAGTTTGATGTAAACCATTAGTTAGAGTTAACAATTTATATTTATGATAGTCGGCAATATTTATTCAATAACATGAATCACATTGATTTTGAGCTTGAAATGTCATGCTCCTTTTGATTGTGTGAATGGTCGATCATCATCACAACATAATTGTTGGGAAAAATTGAACGGGTTGTAACTATACCCGTCGGTGCTTCAATTTAAGAGTTTGTTGTTTGGAGTAGGAAAATATAGTATCATGCCTACCGCTGGGTTGAGGTACTCATAGTATTAGTATACTTAGATGCATTCAATAAACTGTCAATATAAGATGAATTTTACGTGTTAAATATAATTTCTCCTCATGTACTAATAAAAAAGTGTAAAAAAAACATCTGTAAAAGACATAGTCTAATTTACCCCCTTATGATTTAAGAAATGGTGCAATTGACCCCCTCCCCTCTAGTTGCATCGTTTTTAGTGTTATTGAGAGGTAAATTGCACTTTATTTTTTTATAAGGACTTTTTTGCACTTTTCTGTTAATATAGAGAGTAAATTGTATTTAACACTTGAAGTGAATAAAAATATGCGAACTTTTGATCTTGATAATTTTCGGAAACCCCACTGGGCGAATACCTAAAATGAGGTAGTGAAGAGATGGAAAGTGGTGAAGTGGATCTCCATAGTCGCAAATCAAAGTAGACAACAATGTGGAAATGCAGACAAGTAGATGTTATAAGTTGAATGTGGAAGTAAATGAATTAGATTAGTGGTCCTGTTAAGACAGCAAGATTCTGGAGAAATGAATGGCAAGGCTATGTAGTTGGTGATGCTATTGAATTCTGAATTAAGTGGAGAGGTGTGTATATGTATGAGTTTGCAAGTTACAACCTGTCATTCAAACTGAACTGGCATTGGGAACAAAATCTTGAAGAATATCGTTGTCACATATATATACTTGCTTAGTAGATCAGAGATTGTCTCAATTTTTATATCCATACAGACAGACAGCTATATATCTGTCTGACTTTTACCACTTGGTTTTCTCGATTTGGTTTTTCCCCGTCTTCTTTCCAGATGACACGAAAACGCGCCTTTGATCACGAAAACCTCTTAGACTGTGGATTGAGCCATCAACGCGAAAACCCTTTGAAACTATAAAACCAAGACTTGATGATGCCTTGACACGGAAGATTGCGCCTCCCAAAATTGAAAACATAGAGATGCATACAACAGAAACTTCTCCAAGAAAGTGGTACCAGACATTTTCAAGCCCGCCTAACTCTATTGGGCAATTAACTCTGGCCCAGTTCCAAAAAGTCCATTTCATTTCCAAGATTGTGACTTTTATCCTCCCTTTAGAGTTGTAAGAATTACATCTGTTTTAAGAGAAAATTGTTAATTGCACAAGTAAAACTTATTTCTAAGCTACAATAAAAGCTCTTTAAGTGGTTTGAAGACATTTAAATTTGAAACTAATATAAAATACGTCGGAAAGCAAATTTCAAATAATCAATATTTAAAATATATTATAATAAATCTATAAGAGAAATAAATAAACTTAATTTATTAGTTTTTTAATCAATTCAACATTTCAAAATTGTTCCAAGCTTCAATTTTTCTTTCTTTCTTTTTTTTTAAAAAAATAAGGTTCTCTTCTTTCAAATTATTTTATGTATGTATGGACCCTGAGAATGATTATCTGCGACGCAGTTCGCTTTCCAGGAGAAGTATCCATGCATAAATCTACACTTGTACTTGCGTACATCGTCCGAGGAAAAAGCTCCTTGAAATCCATCAAAACTGCCCAAGATTTCTACCAAAAGCTAACCCCAATCCCATACCATTTGTCTATTACCCATCACCAATCTCAAAGACCAAAGCGAAAAGGGATACGGAGACAGAGACATTATTATCTCCTCTGTACATAAATCAAAAGGGTTCCTCAACTCTCTCTCTCTCTCTCTATATCTCTCTTACAAGACTCCCCAAATGCAGGCATGCAAGAATTTCTAATGATTTTTCATGTGTTCATGCAACCCCCCCTCCCCCCCACGTTTAACTTTTCACACACTGCCCGTGTAATTAATCTATTACCTTTCTTGATATATTTCTACGATTTTTCATGTTGCAGCCTCTCGGTAAATTTCTGCACGTAAAGCTGTTCTTGATCGCTGCTTTTCTCTTAACCTATTCTTCTAGTCTCAAGGTAATTTTCCATCTCAATCTATTCTCGAAAATCCAGACACACCATTTCCATATATAAATTCAATAATTCTCGACGGGTTTTATGGGATTTCAATAGATTGGTGAAACCTGTCGCACTTCGGGCAGTGATTGCGACGTTGGCTTAACATGCGGCATTTGCGCTGCAAACAACAACACCAGACCTCGCTGCATTCGTACTCAACCAATAATTCCTACAACCAAGGTATAAGCATGCATATATAGAGTGTCATGTCACGTGTGTGTATTTCGAGTTCTTGATTGAATCGCGGGTTCCAATACATGTTATATTTTGGAACAGGTAAAAACCTTGCCGTTCAATAGGTATTCATGGCTGACAACCCACAATTCGTTTGCTCGGGTCGGGTCGGAGTCGTCTATGGGCTCTCTTATTCTTGCCCCGTCTAATCAGGATGATTCCGTGACTGATCAGCTCAAAGTATGAAAGATATTTGATTTATTTAGTCAGTGAAGTTCAGTTATAATGAGAAGATCATATTACCGTTTTAACATAGTTTTTGTTTGAGTTAATTGATACTCAAAGTACCTCTCATGGTTAGCTGTAGTCCCATGTAAGGAAAATTCGAGCACATATCAGGTTTGACCAAACGGAAAAGTGACCAATTTATACATTTGCTCAGTGATTGGTTTGGTTCAGTCAAACTTTATTTGGATAAAAATTTTCCTCTGTGCACCTCATATAGTGGCATTGATAACTTGATGCAGATCATGATGTATTGCTTCAATCAACTTGTACTAATTTCCATTTTCAGACGGAAATGTAAAAGACTGGTTTTTCAACTAAGAAATTTTACCTTTTGTAGAATGGCGTTCGAGGACTAATGCTCGATATGTATGACTTCAACAATGAAATCTGGTTGTGTCACTCCTTTGGTGGAAAGTGTTACAATGTAACCGCATTTGTAAGTACGTCGTGGAACCTCTAAGTTTGTGTTAGAACTTGCTGATACTAGAAAGCTGTCTAGAGCCTGTTACTGATTCTGGGCATCTCTGTTTGTGTGGTAGCAACCGGCTACGGTGGTGTTGAGAGAGATTGAGGTTTTTCTTGAACAAAATCCGACAGAAATCATCACCATCTTCATTGAGGATTATGTGACATCTCCATATGGCTTGACAAAAGTGTTTAATGAATCTGGGCTCAGTAAATACATGCTCCCGCTATCTCAAATGCCTAAAGATGGTAAAGATTGGCCAACGGTGGCGCGCATGGTCAAGAAGAATCACCGCTTGGTAGTCTTTACCTCTAAATCTTCGAAGCAGGCTTCTGAAAATATTGCCTATCTATGGGACTACGTCGTGGAAAATCAGTGTGAGTCGTGCTAGTCCTTCAAAATTGAGCATAATATGTGAAATTTCATATGGTGAAAAGATATTATGAATGTGATCATTATCTGGTTCTTTTAGAAAGTGATGGATTTGTGTATGCAGCATTAAGACGTCATAAATTTAATGTATTTCAGAGGCTTAAAGGGCATCTGCTTAACACTTTGCAGATATTTTAAGAAAGCTAATGTTATATACACATTTTCGTGTGTTGGGAGTTAACATTGAGAGATGGCCAAATTTGCAGATGGGAAAAATGGGATGATTGCTGGTTCCTGCCCCCAACGTCCGGAATCATCGCCCATGAACACAGCTTCGAAGTCTCTGGTTCTTATGAATTACTTTCCAACAAACCCGAATGTATCGACAGCTTGCATAGACAACTCTTATGACCTGATTAGTATGATGCAGACCTGTTATGATGCAGATGGAAAACGCTGGCCAAATTTCATTGCAGTTGATTTTTACACTGTACATACCAAAAGACCTGAATCCGTGATAATTATATGGACGACAGAGACAATATTTCCGTCTCTTGATTTATTTCTCGTTTTGGTGCAGCTGAGTGACGGAGGGGGAGCCCCAGAAGCTGTTGATCGAGCCAATGGGCGTTTAGCCTGTGGCTGTGACAGCATTGCCTATTGCAGAGTATGCTTTTAAACAGAAATTTCTATGATTCTCAGAGCATGATTTTTCCCCCTTACTTGCCTTTTCTGTCTGATATACGTGTTTTTGCCATCTAAATTCGTAATGCCAACTATACAGGCAAATGCAACTTTCGGGACGTGCAATGTACCGGTGCTTGCACCTCCACCACCGGCTCAGCTACCGCCCATTGCGAGAGCGGACGAGCATAGCAAAAGTTCTCCTATGAGCAGACCTCTCAATCCTCATCGGTTTATTTTGGCAATCCTAACCAAGGCGCTCCTGATGTGGCTGTAGGTCCTGCTTATTTGGTAAGACCAGAATAGTGCATTCTTTAAATTGGGTTCACAGACATTAAAACTTATTCGAATTTCAGAGGGTGCGTGGATGTTGGAAAGCCTCATCTGGTTTTTACTGGTGATGAACAACTTCCCAATGTATTTTTCCACTACTATTGATCATATAATTTGCTTCTAACGACTATGTCGTCAGATGGATAGGCGAACGTAGGTATATAGGAGTATTTTTTATAATACAACTTATTATAGCTACCCTGTTCATTTACATTCTATAGTAGATGCAAAAGACGCGATTCTTGGCCGACAGGCGACATTGGTTGATGGATGCTGACAATGTCTTGAAACTAAATAGTTTTTAAGTTAAAAGTACAGGATACACAAAATTTGCACTTAAATGTGTCAGATTGTTGAAGTAGAGGGACCCCTCAGCCCCCAATATTGGCTCTTGATAGAGTTGCATCTTCCATTTTTGGCTAATTATTAAAGCCTGTTAAATTTAGATCTGCTAATCACTATTGTACATTATAATTTGGGAAACAAGTAGTGCAGATTAAAGTAAACCCAGCCCCAAGTCACGCTTTTCACATGATATGTAAAGGAGCAAAAGTTCAGGCTAAGCGCGACTTATGATGTCGTCATGCCCTTGGCATGCATGGCAGTGGAGAATTTCAACACGCAAAAAAGTCATTAAAAACCATGAACAGCAATACAAAAAGGCCCACCAAAATATTAACAGAAATAGTAAAGCCAAGAGCAAAAGCGCATTAGGAAGCAGCAATTCTCTTTGATTTAGTGCGTATCGGATCAACTTGGTGATACAATTAAAGAAAGCCATGGATACATTAATGGAGAATGCCCTGTCTTGGCCATTGAGGTTTTTCAAGAAAGTGTGGGGGCTTCTGCAGATAGTGGTTGTACTATGGGAGCTGCAAGAACTCGACCCTCAGTTTGTTTTTCTTAGTGATAGTGGTGCTCAACTTGCAACTACTGATAATCTGCTCTTGTATACTTAGATCAAATCATCCAATCTTGAAAAGAGGTATCAAATCTATGTTGCTTTTCTCAATGTATTTCTCTGCGTTAAAATCAAAATCTCTCATTATCAAGAAATTATGAATTATTCGATTATGACAAAATCGTGCTCCACGTTTTGCACTCTTTGTATTTAACTCCTTTTATTTTTTTTTTAGTATGTTGAAATGTTATTTTTATTTTAAACAAGGGATGATTATGCAACTCTTGTAATCACAATTACATCTCCTGCGGATTGAAAAATCACATCCATTGACCCACACATTTACTTTTATCTAACAAATAGATCTATTTGTTGGTAAAAATTTATTGAATTTTCTAACATTAATTAGCAAAACAAAAAAAGAGATAAAAATTCGTATTTACTTAAGTTACTACTAACTTATTATATGTCAAATAAATATTTTTATTACCAACACACATTTATAAAGATGAAGACACTTCATCACATGTATTAGAATGTGAAAGATGTACGTATAAGGTAAGTTCGGTCAAAGAAAAAATTATTTGACGTATAAGTCACTAATAAGTAAATCGAAGGTAAAATAATTTTTGATGCAATTGTTTTGCTAATATTAGCAAATTTGTTGAATTTTAACTCTTTAAGGGATTTATTTGTTAAGTAGAAACAAACGTCAAGTATATTAGATATAATTTCCAAATCACAGTGCGTCTTAATGTAGCATCCTCTATGATACTACATTTTATTATCATTAATTATTTCACACCCTTCTTAATTACATGTTTCGTAATAAAAATATTATTTAACCAATAAAATAATTTTTATATTTTGATTAATAAAATATATAAATATAATAAGAGATAATAGATATTGTCAAATATTTATATTTATTCTCTACTGATGTATTCATGAACATAACTTAAAATCAGATGAACTTCAAACCAAATGTGTTGGTCTTTCTAATATCAGGTCTAATGCAAAGTAAAAATTATATAAGTATTTTGTTAAGGAATTGCACCATATACTAAACCCGCCCTAATTTCTCAAAATTTAAACCGTTAATGGTATTAATAAAAATAGAGCCTAAAGCTGAAGTCAAATTTAGTCGGGCCCAACTCTCAGTAGTGTTTGGAACTGGACTTATGGACTCAGTAACACGTAAGGCCCCAAAAAACTGGGCCTGATCCATTGGGCTAAGGCAACCACCTTGGCGGGAAAACACAAAGTTCCCGCCATTTCTAACATTCCTCCCCCGCCTTTTCTCCATCTACCTTTCGAAACATCAGATCACACAACTCTTTCTCGAGAAACATACAGAGAGTAGAAAGCAATGCAATCCGACGAGCAGCCGACAGTGGCGGGCAGGCGCCGGACTCGGGGCGCGGCCGCGACCGCGCGTGCCGAAGCACTCGAGCGTCTGAAGGCACTACGCCGCGGCGGGCGCCGGGAGATGGATGAGGGTGGCTTCCAGATCAAGATGGAGCAGCCTATTTACGACACTGTAGATGAAAAGGAGTATGAAGCTCTCGTAGCTAAGCGCCGGGAAGAGGTCAAGGGTTTTATTGTCGACGATAATGGACTAGGGTACGGGGATGAAGGCCAGGAAGAAGACTGGTCGCTCGCTGGCGTCGCTTTGTCCTCTGAAGAATCCGATGGGGAATCTGAGAGGCCGAAAAAGAAGAAAAATAATTCTATTTCGGATAAGAAGGAGAAGGCAAGTGTGAAAAAACCATCTGCTTTGGCGTCTGCAGCCGCCTTGATGGGTAAGCAAAGGATTTCTAATATGTTTACTTCGTCTGTATTCAAAAAAGACAAACAGACGAATGTTTCCTGTGATAGTATTGTTGATGATGTGATTGCTGAGTTTGCACCCGATGAAAATGATAGGGAGAGGAGAAGGAGAACCAATTCGAGCAATTCACATTTGAATAATTTGAAGAAATTTACGCCACCTACTTTGGGGGTTTTACCTGTTACAATTGAAAAGCCTGCTATTAGTAGTGTTAATTTAGATGCTAGGGATAAAATTAATGAGATTAACAGCTGCCATCCTGATGTAAATAGTGAGTCATGGAGGGGTCATTCCGAACTGGGTGAAAATACCAAAAGCGAGGAGAATACTTTGACTCCCTCAGAAAGAGTAACTAATTCATTTGACCAAATAAAGATTGAGGAAATAAAGGATAATAGTGAATCTATTGAATTTGAGAAAAAAGAGTGCTCGCTGGATATGGGTGAAGTGAAGGAAGTGCAGACAAAGGTGTTTTCTCTCAATGCAAAAATTGAGGATGCAAAAGATCCAGTTTTAAGTGCAACTATGGGGTGGCAAGCTGTAAGAAGTGCAGGACAAAGCGTAGTTGCCGACTGTAATGGATCCGGACCTGGGGTGAAGCAGAGCACAAGCAGTGAGGAGAAGTTGGATTTTGAAGTAGAGTCTGATGGATCATTGCTTTTCTACATACTTGATGCGCATGAGGAGATTCATGGTGCTAATGCTGGGAATCTTTATCTCTTTGGAAAGGTACATTGCATTTTGCATTGCCTGATTCGCACTCTTATCTATTTATGGTTCTCTTCCAAGTTATAGCTAATTGAGAGCACTGTTTGAGTTTGAAGGTGGAATTAATGATGATCTATTCATTAACTTTAACTTGTAGAAAGCTCTTTGGAGCATCAGCGGATTATATATACCTACAATCCGTTCTTTTTGGTTGCCATATGGCATATTATAGTATCTGAATTAAAACTTGTAGGTTTTAGAAAAGTTCATTATTCACGTTGTGAGGTTGAGTTTCCTCTAGCTTTGTCCTTCTCCCTTTTGTTCTCTTTATCCAGAAATTTTACAGAAAGGACACATGTTTAGTATTGTGTATTCCAAGTCTCTGGAGAACATACATCGTAAGATCATTCAGATATACTTTTCCTTCTTATATCCGGCTGTCTCCTTCAGCCAATCTTCGCTTATTTCTGGATAGGCCAATTTTTTTTGTCATTCTACTGCTTTCTCTGGGATCCTTTTCTTCATTGCAGAAGGGGGTAATCATGCTGTACTAACTGCCCGATTGCAAGCTTGTTGGTGGAGCTTTTCTGCTTTTTCATGGTTTTTGTCTAATATGTTTCCATGACCATGATCTTTGTAGATGTCCAACTTTTTAGTAGTCTTCGTAAATATGGTCAATTTCCTTGCATCATGATGATACCTTCATTTCAATGAAAATCTTCGCAAACAGAATCTAATATCTGTCTGATGCTTATGTGTGCTCAAGTCACTGGTCTTGCATGGAATTTGAAATTTGTCATGCATAATTCTGTTAGTTTTGGTTCAAAAAGTGTCTCAACTTGCAAATGAGATTTCCTAAAGTTGACATCTGATAGTCGTTCTTCTCATTAAGGTCAAATCTGGTGGTACATACCACAGCTGCTGTGTGGTAGTTAAAAACATGCAGAGATGGGTGTATGCTATCCCAACGGTTTCTTTCACGCACAATGACACAATTACTGAGCTAGAGAAAAATGTTGAAGAGTCTCGATTATCCCTCATGGCTTCTAAGGACATGATTGCAAAGCAAGGGAGAGATGGTGAAAAGTCCAGAATGATATCCACAGATCTTAAAGAGACAATTGCAAAGCTGGAGAAAAATGTTGAAGAGTCCCAGAAAGCGTTACGGATTCGACTTCATGTAATATCATGCCATGTTATATTTTTATATTCTCTCTGATTATCTTCCCTTTCTGATGGACCAAATTTCTTTCTTAGGAACTGGCATCAGACCTGAAGACTGAAATGACAAAAGAGTTACTGGATCGAAATGTTTCAAGTTTCAGCATGGCACCTGTTAAGGTTGGTATAATGGAAGATCTAATGCATGAGATAATTTCTTTTTAATTGGATTGTTGAAATTTAAAAATATGACATCTTAATTCCTGCCATTATTACAACAAAGTCATTCAATTATACTGCAATGCTGCAAAACTAAATTAAGACCTTCTTACATTGTCCTAGAGAAATTATGCATTTGAGAGATCAGACATACCTCACGGGGAGAATTATGTCCTCAAGATCAATTATCCATTCAAGGTATATCAAAAATTCATTTAATCACGTTTTCATATGAATTCAAATTCTCAACACCTTCTGTTCGATTAAGCAAAACTTGGAGACTCGCGGGCCATCATTCTGAACGCTGCATGCGAGAAGAATAGGAATTATCTTGAAGTCTATTTGGCTCAATCACTTTCAATTAACTTCGTACTTCTTTTCCACAGGATCCGCCGCTTCCATCAGATCTCAAAGGGAACTGCTTCTGCGCTCTGCTTGGAACTCATAACAGGTTAAAGCTGTCTCCTGGTGGTCATGTTAATAGCTTGACGATGCCCTATTTATAGTGTTGCAATATCCTTCAAGTTTAGCATTTGTTTGGGTGCATAGGAGGAAAATACATTCATGAATATTTTATTTACTAGCTTATCAGGTTTATTATCTGATAATTTCTAGTTTCATATTCTTGGTGGCTCCTGGTTTAGGACTTGGACCTTTCTTAAAAAAATGTATGCATAAGTTCCTGACTCTGTTTTTCTTTAATATCCTTGGAGAGGAGAATCTCACTACTTCTGGTTAGATGTGTTCTCATGGTGAATTTCTCTGGCATGAAGTTTTATCAGTAAACTGATCTACGCACCCAATGCATAAGGTTTAGTGAAAGAAGGAATTCTAATGATTGATGTTGCTCGCAGTGCAATGGAGCTTTTCCTAATTAAACGGAAAATCAAAGGACCATCATGGCTATCAATCTCAAAATTCTCCAGCTGCACAGCTTCTCAACGTGTGAGATTTCTGTAGCTCTGCATTATGTTTTTTGTGGTGTACATCATGTGTTAATTATTTCTTTTGCATTCTGAACAGGTGAGCTGGTGTAAGTTTGAGGTTACCGTTGATTTCCCAAAAGATATTCAAGTTTCAACTTCCTCGAAGAATATCTCAGACATTCCTCCAGTAGTAGTTACGGCAATAAATTTGAAAACTATCATCAATGAGAAACAGAATGTAAATGAAATAGTCTCTGCATCTGTCATTTGCTGCCATAGGGCCAAGGTATAGCATTTGAAACTTATGCTTGATGCATACATTGCTAGGGCCTGTTTTCCTCTTTGTCCCTTTTTCTTTTAGAAATTCATGTTTCTGATTTTAGTTTTGGCATTACTTCCTTTTCTTTGTCTAAGCCATTGTCTCTGTCTTGTCATTTTCAACTTCTCTCCTGTTAAAACCATAATGTTAAAAACAAGTTTGTCTGTTACCTTTGTGGTGACATCATATCTTGCTTCATTGTAACGGAATTGAACTATCATGTTGCTCTAAAATTGCTTTCTTGGTGGTTGATCTGGCAATTTGATTTATTATAGTAGCAAAAGTAAGCCTAATGTGTGATGCATCTTCCAGATAGATGCTCCCATGGTGGCCTCAGAATGGACTCGTCCAGGTATGCTTAGTCATTTTACTGTCATCCGTAAACTTGAGGGAGGCATATTTCCAATGGGCTTTACGAAGGAGACAGCTGACAAAAATGCAAAGGCAGGTTCAAATGTTATTTGCTATGAAACCAGGCAAGTCCTCTTGCTAGGTCAATAGTTTGATTTACTTTTCCTCCTTTGCTGGTCTATTTTTCAGTTTTCCGTTTCATGCCTTTCAATTTCCTAACTTATGTTCTGCCTTTCAGTGAAAGGGCTTTGTTGAATCGTTTGATGACTGAGTTGCACAAATTGGATAGTGATGTACTAGTTGGACATAATATATCTGGGTTTGACCTTGATGTCCTTCTTCACAGAGTCCAGGTATTTATGTACCTTTGGCACTAAATTTGGATTTTGGATGTTGTAAATGATAGTATAAACTCACTGCTGCACTTTTACTCTGATAGTATCAAGTGCCAGGCTTCACATCCTAAGATGTACTCTTACATATAGCATTTTGCAGGTTTGCAGAGTGCCCAGCAGCATGTGGTCAAAAATAGGCCGTTTGAAGCGGTCTACCATGCCCAAACTTAATAAAGGGAGTTCAGTGTTTGGTTCGGGAGCAAGTTCAGGAATCATGTCCTGCATTGCTGGCCGTCTTTTATGTGATACTTATATTTGTTCGCGTGACCTATTAAAGGAGGTGGGTTATACTGTTCTATTGTTTAGTGATTTTCGTTGTCTCTTATGGTTTATTGCTTCTTCCAGGTTAGCTATTCCTTGACACAACTAGCAAAGACACAACTGAATAAAGACCGCAAGGAGATCACTCCACATGATATTCCTCAAATGTTTCAAAGTTCTGAATCACTTATGGAACTTGTAAGTCCTTGGATTCTCTTTAAATTTCTATCTTGCATTTTCAACTGATTGGGCATACCATGATTCTTAGTCCAGAATTTTCATATTCTAAGGACAGGAGAATTCAAAATAACTTGCGTTTGATGTTAGAGTTCTCTTGATGTGGGTCAGCTTTTCCTGTAATCAGTTGCATGACAAGTTAACCCTGTCGTTACCATCTAGAACAGTTACCTGAACCACCTAAGTTTTGATATGGCGGTTTGGAAGTTCATAACCCCTAGAATTCGCTATATCTTCCGGGGAAGTCCTAGTCATAGATCTGGAGGTTTCTTCCAGTTTGTTCTGCAGATGAAAATATGCTCCAACTGCAGATCAGCACCTTGACAACTTAGTATCATACTTCTCTTGGAATGATGGTTCAACCTCTTTGGTGACTTGTCAAAGATCAATTTCTGATTACATCCAAAATTAATTTCATTATCTGACTGCACTATGTGTTTCGTACTTCGACTATTTGCAGGTTGAGTATGGCGAAACAGATGCATGGTTGTCAATGGAACTCATGTTCCATCTGAGTGTTCTTCCTCTCACACGTCAACTGACTAATATTAGTGGCAATCTTTGGCATAAAACTCTCCAGGTAAACTTAGAAGTGAGCTTGCAGTGATGTTTCATTGCAGGCCCTAAACTTTTACATTTTTTTCTAATTTCAGGGTGCTAGGGCTCAAAGAGTGGAATATCTCTTGTTACATGCATTCCATGCCAAGAAGTTTATTGTTCCAGACAAGTTTTCTTCTCAATCCAAGGAGACATTGACGGCAAAGCGAAAAGTTAGTAGTGGTGTTGAGAGCAAAGAAATTGAACCTGAAGGTACAAATCTTGATGATGAGACTCCAGAAAATTATCATGGGAAAACCAAAAAGGGACCTTCATATTCTGGTGGGCTGGTGCTGGAGCCAAAGAAAGGACTATATGACAAGTATATATTACTTTTGGATTTCAACAGTCTTTACCCTTCCATTATTCAGGTTGGTCGGATTTTATATTCTTTCTTTGCGCCCTTTTTAACCTGCTCCACCAGCTTTCTAACTGAAATATTTGAGTAGCTGGTTATCTTAAGACATCTACTTATTCTCTTTATCTGTTTCCCAGGAATACAATATTTGTTTTACTACTGTGGAGAGATCTACTGATGGGTCAGCTCCACGTTTACCATCTACTAAAAGGACTGGAGTTCTACCGGAGGTAAAACATCTGAATATGCATAATTTAGTGGAGTTCAATGTCCTATATATGTAGTAACAACAGCATATCTCCCATACAGCGGGAAACTAAAGGTTTTTAGCTCAAGCAAGAATGCTTTTGTGATTATAAAAGACCGCATTTCTATAATTTAAAAAGTCCATGCACTAATTTCCAAATATGGATAAGCGCAAGCACTAAATATTTTGCCCGACATGTCCTGGAACCTCCTTCATGGAAATGTTCCAGATATGCTCACATTGGAAGAATGGTTTACCTGTATTCATGTAGAAATAGGCCTCTTTGATATGCATTAGTTAGCAGTACAACTGAACCAGTGCAAATTCTGAAGCAAAGAATTACAAGTATGACATAGCCAAAATTATGTACATTAAAAAATGTAAAATGCCAATTAATCAATAAAAATATTTTCAATCATGCCTTTTTGAGGAACTGACATGCTTTTATAAGAGAAATAAAATCTTGGAATATATTGTCAATCGCTATTGGCCACTAAACTCTACTCTCTCTTGGTAAGTGGTACTTCGGAAGTAAATTAAGTTGATGCATGTCGGCTTGCTCTAACTATTGTTAAATCCTCCACATCCACGTACACAATCTTCATGAAGGAAATATAATCTCTAGGAAGGCTGAGTCGGATTTCATCCTGTTTGTCATTTGTCAATCTTTTTGTTATTGGAACAAATAAACTGCACATACAAAAGTTGACAAGTAACTAATTAATGAGTTTGTAAGTAAGTTATTGGTTGGCCCATAGGTCTTCGATTTTTAAATTTGCTTTTACATATATAGGAACTTGTAATAAATAACTGCAATTGTATAGTTGCTTAAGAATTTGGTGGAGAGAAGGAGAATGGTAAAATCATGGTTAAAAACAGCAACTGGTCTCAAAGTCCAGCAGCTCGACATACAGCAACAAGCTCTGAAGCTGACAGCAAATAGGTTTGTGCTTGCTTTATCTTATAAACTCTATGTGCGCGTCTTGGTTCCTTGTTAGTCAGTCACTGGAGTTCAACAAATTTGTTGTGCAGCATGTATGGATGCCTGGGATTCTCCAATTCAAGATTTTACGCAAAGCCCCTGGCAGAACTTATAACACTACAGGTAAGAAGTTAATCATTTGATAAAAGTGAAAGTCGCCTATTAGGTCTATCTATTGGAGATGAAGATGCTATTAACTAACTTATTTTATGCAGGGACGGGAAATTTTACAGAGCACTGTCAATCTCGTTCAAAATGTGTTAAACTTAGAGGTGAATTCTCTGACAGGGTTCACTTGATTTTCTAGTATTTACATGTATGTCTTTCTTTTAACTGCTACTTGTGGACCTATTAAGCTAGCCTTCTCTTTTTCAAACAGGTCATTTATGGTGATACTGATTCAATAATGATATACAGTGGACTTGATGATATTGGAAAAGCTAAATTAATAGCTGGGAAGGTCATTCAGGAGGTGTGTTTTAAATCTACATTTGCTAGTTATTGGGAATCATTTCCTTAAAGCTTGAAAGAATGAAATGGGATATCTTAGTACTTGTCCTTTGAACCTCATTTCAGGGATATTTCCTGCATTTCTTGATTATTAATCCTGAAAATGCATGTGAGTCAGAATCATTGATTAATAGGTTGATCGAGTCATTGGAAGTGTTGAATTGATTTGAGGATTTGTTTTAATTAAAGCTGTCTGAAACTTGAAGCTTGGATAACACAGAAGCTTGATGAAGTGGAAGATGTATTCCTTCTCTCTGAACTGTGTAAACCTGTATTAGGATGTTCATGTTCTTTTATTCGATATCCTGGCATTGTGCCATCCTTGCATCACTCTTCTTTTATTTTGATAGGTTAACAAGAAATATAGGTGTCTGGAGATTGACCTAGATGGCTTGTATAAAAGAATGCTATTGCTCAAGAAGAAGAAATATGCCGCTGTCAAAATGCATTTTAAGGACGGTACATCTTATGAGGTTGCTTCTATATACTCTGCTGAGATTCTATTGATCTTGATGTCCTATCTTCTGTTGCATTACTAAAATTGGACTAACTGTAGGTTATTGAGCGGAAAGGTCTTGATATGGTTAGGCGTGACTGGAGCTTGCTGTCAAAGGAACTGGGAGATTTCTGCCTCAGTCAAATATTATCTGGCGGGTCAGCTTACTTTGTTTCACGTTCTCTTAGTAGGTTAAATCAGCAATTTTGAATGTGCTCTGGTTAATTGTTTTCCCAGTTACCATATATGTCTCTAAATACTTTCAGGTCCTGCGAGGATGTTGTTGAAGCAATACACAATTCTCTCATGAAGGTTCTTTTCTGATCTTGCATGTATTTTCTCAACAAATGGCTATATTTAGAACTTGCTTGTAGCATTTTCTGTTCTCAGTTTTGTGATTTATGGTCTATAGGTAGTATTAGTGAAATATTTGTCTGCTTTCGTAACCAGTTTTATTAGCCATTGTTCAGAAACAGTCCAAATCTTATGTAATGATGACTTTGTAAGTGTTTTTCATTAAAGGTGATATGTTCAGTTTCTGGCTGTCTGCTTAGTAATGACCGCATATGCATCCAGAAAACTTGGATGTCCTTCCCTGGTAGTATATTCAATATATGAGAACAAGCTCACACAAGAAATATCTCCTTGCAAGGCAAAAATTGTCTGAGGAAGTTTTGTATTGGAGCTTGTTAACTTATTTCTTGGGTGATGTTTTGTTGTTTCTATACTTTCAACTTGCAATATATTGTGAGAAGGCATTTTACCTTTTTCTCTTGTCATGGCCAAGAAATTATACATTGGAACCATTCACTAGACAAAATTTAGGCAGCTTTATAACAGAAAAGGCATAGTAAACTGCACATATAATTGCAGGTACAAGAGGAAATGAGGAATGGGCAAATACCGCTGGAAAAATATGTGATCACGAAGACACTAACTAAACCACCTGAAGCATATCCTGATGCTAGAAATCAGCCTCATGTAGAAGTAAGTTCATAGAATAACAAGCAATTGCTACTATTATCTCATCCTAACATTTATTGTATATACTTTCATGGTTCTTTAGGTAGCACTTAGGATGAAGAGGAGCGGTTATGTGACCGGTTGTTCTGCAGGAGACACAGTACCTTATGTCATTTGCTGTGAGCAGGTTGGCTACATTTTCCGTTATATTTCCTTGGTTGCACTTCTTGGTAACATGGAGTTAGTGGATGTTGGTCTCCTGCAAATTAGAATGCATAATGAGCACGGAAAATTTATACAATGTTTATTGTTTGTGTATTTCTAGGGAAATGGTTCAACTTCCTCTGTGGGAATTGCTCAGCGGGCAAGACATCCTGATGAACTGAAAAGAGACAACGGAAACTGGATGGTTGACATTGACTATTACCTAGCACAGCAGGTTTTGTTTTTTCTACCTCTACTTTAAAACTAAAAGCTTTTTGTTTCTTTTATATGCTGCATATTTTTCTGTTTCTTATTGCTCACAACTGAAAAGTTTCACCAAATGGCATACAGATTCATCCTGTCATATCACGTCTATGTGCATCAATTCAGGGTACAAGTCCATCACGTTTGGCTGACTGTTTGGGGCTTGACTCATCAAAGGTTAATGACCCCTCTCTCTCTCTCCACACACACACACATCTATTATGTATGTATATTCCTAGCATATGATCATGATCTGGTTATGGCTTGCTTACCTTTTCAGTTCCAGAACAAATCAATTGATTCTGTCAGCAACGATCCATCCAGCTTGCTGTCATTTGCATTAGATGATGAAGAGAGGTACTTCTTTTTTTAAAAGTAGTTCTTTCATTTATATAATGTTCTGGCTAAATCATCAACCTATGAAAGGTCAAAAAGTTTAAAGCTAACCTTGAGTTAATACCAATAATATCTTGATGTAAGAGTTCATTAACTGAGATATTTCCTTCCTATCCCATCTAGTGCAGTATGATTCTTTGAGTATCCCTAGAATAAGAATTTCTCTCTAACTTCCAACACTAAAAGAAGAGGAAAGATTGTTCTTTTTCCTTCGGGTCCTAGATTGCTTTCTTCTTTCTTCTTTGCTTTATCATGATTTCCCGAGGCTGAGGCTACTTTGGTGGAAAGAAGTTCTCCTCTTGCATATGTTCAGATTCTTTTCTTTTCCCCATCTTAGTCTGAAGGAGATAACAACTAGTACTTTTTATGCTGGTTTTCATAAAATGAAAACATTATTTTGCTTCCTCGACTTCTTTTATTCTTTATGTCTCTAGTAAAAGAGAGCTTATTGGATTTAATGATGCAATGTATGAATTGCAGATATCGCGGTTGTGAAGCTTTGACTTTGTCATGCCCCAGCTGCTCGGGCACCTTTGAATGCTCGCCTATATTGAGCTCAGTATGTGCATTCATCAATACAAAGCCAGCAGACATGCAAGCTGGATCAACTACTAATTTCTGGCAAAATTTGTGCTGTCCGAAATGCCCAGAGGAAGGAGATGGGGGGAGAATATCTCCTGCCATTATAGCTAACCAGGTAACTTCGTGTTGGCATTTGTGAGTCAATACATGTCTAATAGAAAGGATTAATTAATTAAATTATCAACTTCTTATCTTCTATAATTACAAAAAACCTATTCTCTACTTGTACGGCATTACTAGTGTTTTGCATAGTAAGAATTTTTAATGAGCCTTGTATTTTGTGTAGGCATTCTACTTGGAAAAAGTAGAGTTTGCTTATCAATTGAATTAATACACTGTTACTTAGCAAAAAAGTGTAGATGGAATTTGGACAATTTGATAGAAGTTTCATCACTTATGTTTGAATTTTAATTACTGATTTACTGGTTTTACCTGAATACAAGCCATATGCTTCATTATGCTTCAAGATTTTTCCTTCCAGTAACTATGCTTGTTTCTTATCAGGTAAAAAGACAAGCCGAAGGATTTGTATCAACATATTACAAAGGCCTCATGATGGTATTTCAATTACTATCATATTTCTGCATCTGGACTGCAAGGACGCTATTGACTTTGAACCAAATCTTTTTTACAGTGTGATGATGAAACTTGCAATTATGTTACCCGTAGTGTGAATCTTCGAGTACTTGGGGATTCCGAGAGAGGAACTACTTGTCCAAATTATCCCCGCTGCAATGGACATCTTATGAGAAAGGTGTGCGCCTCTGGACTTACTGGTCTTTACTTCTCTTAACCTATTATCATGGATTACTTGAAAATTGCTACCACTGAAAAATTTTCATGTTGTTTACTCCCATTAGTACACGGAAGCAGATCTGTACAGGCAGCTCTCATATTTCTGCTACAGTCTAGACACTGTTCGATGCATTGACAAGGTCTTAATTCTTCTTCCACTGAGCTCGTCTTATTGGATTCTATTCCTGGAATCTATTCTGTATGTGCAACTATAAAGTCAAATAACTCCTAGTTGTTTTGGATTTCAGATCGAAGGTGATAGCAGAATGCCAGTAGAAAAGGAACTAGCTAAAATCCGGCCTCTGGTTGAGATGGCAGCATCAACTGTGCAGAAAATTCGCGATAGATGTGCTTATGGGTGGGTTAAGTTGGAAGACTTAATTGTCTTGGTCTAACTCAACCGTGGTATTTTGTACAGAATCTATTTGAGATCATATTTCACATACCAACTCAAAAGGTAGGGACGGCTTTTTGTAAATATCGAGTGTATAACAAATTATTTGTCACACAGGCACCTTTGCCCAAGAATTGTAGTTAATTTTAGGACAGCTGTTATTGGCTAATGCTTTTATCGCCTGCAATGTTTGTTGTATTAACAAATACAATGCAATTTAACAACCTGCGCTTCATGTGTCATGCTACAGGTATATGCGACGTACCATGCTCGTCAAGTTTAAATTCCAATAGAAGAAGACAAAGGTTGAGAACTTTTGATTTACACACCAAAACAAGCCCAAAAAAAAAAAAAACGAACCATATTCCTGCATAAATGGATTCTACAAATTATTCTCAGTCAAAGTTGGAGCAATAAGAGAACAAATAAGATGTACATATGCGTTTCTCATAAATGACTGAAAGAAAAGGAAAACCTTTTTGCTCGGTTGTAAACGTGCATAGTATATACCACATTGATTGGAGGCATTGTTGCTTTTCAAGTAATCCTTGCATTTACGCTCACTGCAACTCTCCCACAGGTGCTTCATTGAGCCACAGGAAATGTATGAAGTCGTATAATTTTGCACTTACACTCACCTGTCCACGACATAGTTTTAGAAACAATCTGTCATACAACACATAAGAGCCAAATACAAATTAAGGTACATTTATTAATATAATGTACCTTATATGGTGTTGGGTTCAACCTTCTCATGTGGTCAGGTCGCATCTGCTCCAATTGTTTAATGCATCGTTCTCTAATCAGATTAATAGGTGGTAACTCTTCTCTATCTTTTCCTACAAATAAACCAAGACAGCATTATTAATAAGAGAAGTAATCAACAATCTTTTCCCATAGAAACATGTTCGTTGAGGAGATTATTCTCAAAACACATGTCACTAGTTAGAAAAAGAAACACGTCGCATCAACTGCAATAATTTGTGAACGACCTAACATATAATATAGCTGAGAAACTTCATTGTCACAGTCACAATTAGGCATAGACGTAAGCAGTTGGCAGGGATTTGACTCCGTTATTGGGTAACATAAGAAACCAAGAACTCCACCTGATCTACCAGGCCAATAACACTTCATAAGCTCTTCTACACGCTGTGGCACCACATATGCTCTCTTGGATTCATTAAAAGGATGGCGACACAATATACGCTCACCTACCTGCATTGTGGATAAAGTGACAGTTAACAGGATGTAGGTGGACATATGGGAATGCCTGTGACCAGTTATCAAGTATTATATAATTATCCCACACATGATCCAGCAGTGAACATGAAATGCAGCACATTTTTCTTTCTGTTTTGGGTTCTACAACAATTGGGTTGCAGAAACTTGGGTTTGACCCAGGACCTCTTTCGCAATGCGAGAGAGGCGTTGTCATTCAACCAAATGGTTATTGGCCAATGAAGCGCTTGTTCATTTTGCACTTTGCAGTGCAATACTTTAACAAGATTAATAGAATTCGACTGGTCGCAAGTACCAGTTGTACTACCATCACATGTGAAGCACACAAAAGGGATGGTAGATTACCCTGCATTATGTGCAGCCAACTTGTAAATTGCTATAAAGCCTTCTGTCAGGACACAAAAGAGTTTTACTTCCAACTTATTTCTAGAACAACAGGTACATGCACTATATTTGTTCGAGAACAAGAGAGAAAAGGACAAACAAAGTCAGTAAATCATCAAATGAATAAAATTACTAAGACAAAAACCTGTTGGAATTTTTCACCAGAAAGTGACATGTTAGAAAAATAATACTGAACTCCAGAGCAATTATAATTAAGAAAGGATACATATCAAAGAATACCTTTGGCGATGGTTCACTTTCCCCTGTCATAATGTCCACAAGAGGATAACCTTCCTTCCCATATAACCTGTAACATCTTTTTTTGCATGGAATTGAGACCTGAAACAAAAGCTCTATGAATCCCCTAATAGAATCATGATGTGAAATCATGAGGATCAATCAAACCTTTGAAACATCTTCCGAAAGCTTGATGCGTGGCTGGTTATTTATTTCAACCAATTTGAAGACAACGCCTAGGGCGGGTTGAGCATAGCATGTGACCAAATGTGTTCCAATTCCAAATGCATCAACTTCGTGACCCTGACCATATAAAGTTGACAACGTAAGTCTTGAACCTAGTAATAACTTTAGAAGGGAAGATTGATCATTTTATGATACTCTATGTGATCTGTGTCTGCAGCCATGTTATATAAGTAATAGTAAATTGTCTTGAGCACAGGACTATATTGGTGGAGCTAATTTAGTAAAATAGAGATGTCAGCTGTAAGGAGAAAACAAATAACAGATGTAACCATTATGCTTCTCATTAATGAAGAGGGACAATTGTGGGCAAAACAATCATCTGAGTCTGAAAACTATATAAGTGCATATCATGCCATGCTGACAATAAGACATATGATAGGATATGATCATAGGCTTCTGGGAAATTACGATATTTATTGACATTACCTGTTTGTTTAAAGCATCTAAAGTTTCTTCATTCAGGTCATTACTTGCAGTAATACTTGTCCTTCCAAAATCTGGCACTCCGAATTCCTTTTCAATTGCCTGAAAGAATTTTCGAGCCTCACATGACTGGTAAGCAAGGTCACCAGAGTCCAGTCTAATACCTAATGCTTTATACCTGCAAAAAGGACATGTACAAAAATACATATCAAAACAAAGATAAAATACAAAAATACGAGTAAGACTTCCTTACGCACCCTAAATCATTTAAAGCTAGAGCAACTGCACAAAAATTAGGAATGCTGCTTCTCATAACC
>NC_026159.1:2783330-2809390 GCF_000512975.1 Sesamum indicum | reverse complement strand
GTTCACATGGAATACAAACACCAACATCAACGACAGATGGGAAGTTGTATATACAGATAAAGGAAATTTACAAGATACAGGGAACTTTGCAGATAAGGAAATTTACATGATACATGGACAAGCAAGGGAGAGATAACACAAATATGAAGCAACTAGAATACTGCAGAAGTTTCAACTAACAGCTTGTAGACGTCATTTAAGAGATTCATAGCTTATTAATCTCTTATAGGTCAATGCCTCGAGGGCCCTGTATCAGTAAAACGAATAACTTTTAAGGACTCCAATAGCTTGGATAATACATAAATACTACATGAAATTCTTGACATTCATTCATAGAAGGATTGTGTTAAAATTCGTAAGGTGGCCTCCAATAGAATCAGGAATCATTGAGAAGCAATATCATTCCATATGTTTTGCGCAATCATTAAGAAGTCGCTATTAGATCCAACGAATTGAGCTTCCTTACTTCACATGAACATTACAAGGACCGCTAAAATCCAATGATGATTCACTTACATCATATGTGTCAACCAGAGCTAAAAAGTTTTTTGGAAATGCAAGGGCGTATGAGGCGAAGGCAGCTAATTCACTTTGATTCGTTTCGCCAAAAATTCCACCTAACAACTTCGACCACTGACAAGCGAAAAATTTTCAATCAGCAAACATTATACTAATACAAATATGTTTCCTCAATAATTTCAAACATGTACAGATGCAGGCATTATGAATTGAATGAACAGGGAAAAGACATCTGACACTTCTTTCTCAGAAAAACAGGTCTTGTTTCTTTTTTCACAGTTGTTAGCAGAATTCAGTTATAAAGGACGCCCAGAACAGTACACATGTCATTTGCCAACATTAACACAATAAGTACTTCACCTTTTAAACTGTAAGACAGAATTCCAATGGATGCCACCTTTCTTGTACTCTTCAAGAAAGATAACAAAACACCAGATTGTCTTTATGGAGTCATATGACGACAAAAGAATTTGCACAAAAGTGTAAGGAAGGCATGCATTTTCTTCCCTGATGTCATCGAGGACATAAAGTTTTAGGGATAACCTACTTTCATTTAGAAAGTGCATAATGAAGATTTAGCAAAGCAAAACGTTGAAACTTGAGAAGGTGATGATGGAAAATCATTCAAAATACTCATAAACTGAGCAAAAAATTTAAGCTCGATGCACTAATTGATGGTAACGTGATGGCGAATACATGATCTTTTCGCAGATAAATAGAGTGTGAGGCGAAGACAAGAACGGTATGGGCAAAATACTGATGATAGAAAATACACATGGTCAAACAGTACAGGCAAATTCATCACACCTTTAATTTGCTTAACCATGCCTGCACCAAACCAACAAAATCCTCACAAACATTTGGCCCATCAGCACTCTTGAGTGACTTCTCAGTAATCTCATCAGGGCTCTGCAAAAAAAATTACTTGATCCAGTGAGATAATTGATGAGATTGTGGACTAGGGGATAATCTGGAAAATGTAAAACTGTGATCCAAGCAGAGTTGGCTTTGAGAATTGTTGAATGAGTCGCTAAAATACCTGACGATTGAAGGCCATGATAAAGCCAATTTGTATTGCTAAATCCGTACAAAATTAGGAGCAGGCATCCAGTATCCAAATTATATCATTAGTAGCCTACCTTTGGAGCCTCACAAAGTAAACCAACATGCCTTATCTTTATTTGATATGAAAATCATATGCTAAACTAAGAGGGTATCTGGCTAAGCTTATTTAAAAGGGTCATATAAGCCCACATCTTATAACATGTTTTTAGAACTTATAAGATGTTAGATCTTATTTTGAAAAATAAGTTCATGAAGTGTTTGGATAAAATAATATTATGGAGCTTATAAGATTTAGTAATGGAAAATTCGTAATCAATTTGAAGGAATTTTTTAAGATCTCATAAATAAATTGGCAACTCTTTTTTTTTAGTTTAAGAGCTTATAAGATCTTTTCTAAAAAATTACCAGAACACTTTCTAACATTTTATAAGGTCTCAAACATGTTATAAGATGTTTCAAAGAGCTAATAGGCTCACCCAAACACTCTCTAAATCTCCTCGGAAACCTATTTTACCCTGTTCTAGTTTCTCTACAAATCAAAAAACATGATTGCACAATTAGAATTCAAAAACTTCTTCCAACTATTTAGTGTGGTCCACATGCAAAACTTCGCTTAGGAGTATCTTTACACAAAAACAATGTATTCTAGAATACAAAGAAAAACTGATATATATATATATATAAATATAAAAGAAAAAAGACAATTAGAAAGGAACATGATGTAAACCAAATTTAAATATCACCCAATCATCCTCATAAAGATGTTTTTTTCAAATAAGAATGCGAAACAAGATATATAAAAAACATCTGGTACACAAGAGTCTGAAATACGAGGGGGACTTGAATACAGATTTGCTTTGAACAATTTCTAACATACGGAATATGTATAGCACCCACCATAAACGAGCTGACAAAGGCATGGGAATGTGTTCCGCGGAGTGGTATTCCAAATAATTTTCCGGCAGCAACATTGCTGTCAGCACCAATTAGCAAAGATAGATGAGGCTTTTTAGTGAACTATCAAGATAAACAAGAAGTTAAAATGGAAAGTAGAGGATCAGGAGAAAACTGTACTACTACAGTATCTATGAGTCTTATGCTGATGGCAAGAGATAGGAATCCATCTTCTGACAGATCACACCTTTTGGGCTTATGAATTATTCTTAGAATTAGAGATGGAGAAGATATGCAATTCTCTAATTACAAAGATCAACCAGAAAACTAACTGGACATTTACGTGAACTTGGGAGAGTAGGCCAAGGCAGTTCACAGGAGAAAGCAAAATTTGTACCAATTCAGGCACTTTTTTATGTTATCAGAACATGTAATCAGAGAGAAATTTGCAGTCATCCTAGTGACATAAGAACAAGACAGCTTAAGAGGTCCATAATAAATTAGAAATTTCGCAAACTATTGGCTATTAAATAGCTAGCACAGTACTTGGTCTATTCATACTTTTACTTATTTGCCCCGTCCTGGTGGTCTATGTTATTTCAAAAATCATTAGAGTTCTTGAAGCCAAGAACAAGACAAGAAACATTACCTAAGATTTAAAACATTTCAGAAAAACAAATGTTTCTTTACCTGGTATAGCAGCAACAAGATTATTTAGACCATAAAAGCAAGTGTCTTGTTGATTATTAGTGATATGTATACGGACATCCCAAGTGGAAGATACTCGAAAAATCATTAAATTTCTATAAGAACAATAACTTCTCCAAACTTATAAACAATATATACAACATTGACATTGGAACATAGTTTTTTTGTACTTTTGGCATGCAAAATTGAACAATGACCACCTCTTTTGATGTTGAAAAATATGAGAAATTGTTTATTTAGACAGAAGTTTTTATTTCTAGAGGCCTAGAATATTTTGTGAAGATTTTATTAGTATCAGTATTTTTATGATCTACAAAGCATTAAAAAGATATCATAATGTCACATGGTCGCTTTGATGTATGTGCCAGTTTCAGCAACTACAAGTAAAATACAGTGCCACACAGTTGAATAATCTAGACAGAATTGCCAAAGGATACCCATGAAAAGAGAGTTGAAATTTTAGATGTGAGTTTCTGCTGTGAATCACCTTGTCGCATCAAATCCACCCATATAGCAATACTTTGATGCTCCTATGCCCCCATCAGGTCCCTGCACAAACATGAGACAGACAACCACTTGATTCTTCTTAGCAAAGATTAGTACTTAAAAATGACCAGATAGGCAAGTTATATGACCTGTGCCCTCCGCAGCCCAAATTCAAGAAGAAGTTTGGACTTCCCAGCAACAAATCGATGCCTTGCAGCATTTGTAGCAACCAATGATGCATAATTTATAAGATTAACAAGAGGCGTTTCAAGCAATTGGACCACCTTAAAGGAAAATGATAATTGTAATGAGTAATAACGAAGACTAACATAAAACAAATGAGCCGAGTAAACCGACATGTTGAGTGAATGATGAATGTTCTAAAGCACCAGAGAGGTACTTACAGCTACTGGTCCTTCAACCCTCATCAATGGTATCTTTGGAAATACAACAAATCCTTCAGAAATGGCATGTATCTCCACATCAGAACAATCTAATCCACGAAGGTAGTTGTAGAAGCCAATCTAAGGGTAAACATTGATAAGTCCAACATTTCTCTGAACTATAAAAAAAAATGTTATGGGAACAAGTGTTACATTAAAATTTTCTGCCTATTTATGCAAGATATAATCAACCTTGTGGACAATACAATGGATTACAAACTAGTCATTTTCTGTTAATCAAGCAATTCATAGAATATCAAAACTTGGTAAAATTGCACATTACTTTAGTTCCATCAAAATTGTCGATGCCTTGCACTTCCCTCAAATATCAAAGTTCAAGCGTAATGAGTTCTAATTATTTCCAATAGATTAAGTGACCAAGTGAAGTAATAAATCAATTGCATGGTAAAAACCCATCTTTGTTTCCTGAAACCAAAAAGAATGTTACAGCTGGACTGGCTGCATAATTTATTGCATATGACATACAGAAGCCTCAGAAGTGCATCTTCAAGTTAGAGTCCAACTAAGTTTATCTGTAGCTCTTACTCATTCCAGTGAGCAAGAATATTGGACAATAACTCATAAATTTTGCACTTAGCTAATGAATTCTTGTATGATTATTACCTATATAGTGCACATTGAAAAATTAATTTCACTTTTAAAAGATTTATATAACTGATACATGATCTTGAAATACATAATTTGTTGTCAGAATTACCACTTAAGATCAATTTAATAGGATGCAACTATGAAAAAACTGACACAATGTCAATTAAATCATTATACCTCGCATGATGAGGGTAAGGAGGCTTGAATAAAAGCAATCTCATCCTCTGTGAATTTAAAGTTAGCAATTAACCTTATACACTCTTCTAGACCAGCAAAAACTGTGTACTCCCCACCAAATGGGTTCCTCCTAAAATACAAGTCAAACCTGAGAGAGAACAATATCACATATAAGAAATTGTTCAAATGACTAATATTCTATTTTTTTTATCTTTAGCGAAGCTGAAACTTTTTTAAGTAATGCAAGTTAATTTATATAAGGTACTGCATATCTCAGGCTTTGCTTCTGAAGGTCATCTGTTTCTTTCAATCTGACCATTACTCTACAAGCAATTGAAGTTAGCTAGAAGAGCTATTGAAGTTATCGTACCTCTCAGAAGAAACATGAATTTCAGCACCATTAAATGCAACAACCTCGAGAAACACACATGCACGACTAGGACTCAAGTTAATAATCCTATCAATTAAAGAAGTGATAAAGAAAGAAATACTCAAAATCCAATAAAATATGTAAGTAACCCTTCTAATTTAATGATAAAGTGTGAAATTAAACATTGCATATTTAGAACAACAACTAGTCAGCAATCAAAGTTTGCTAGTGCATTTACTACAAACTCCTGCATGCCAAATATCCGAGCAGTAACCACGACCACAGAGTTCAATAAAATTTTATAAACGAGACGCGAGCAATTAACTGATCAACAGAAAATCAATTACACTGCGCGTTCACTGTGCTTGCCGGCTTTCCAGTAAGCATACGCCATGGTGAACTGATAAAGATCCGTCAAGAGAGGCGTCACCATAGGATTGGTAGGTCCGTCAATGCCGCCGGCGCCCTTCTCCTGCTTCTTAAGCCCGTTCGCCTCCACAACCGCCGCCGCCATCTTTATTTTATCCAAAGAATACACTGTAATTCAATCCTTCCCAAAAAGCTCTGCCTCCAATTATAAATATTCACAGAGAAGCTGGTATATTCGCATCAAAACGTGGCGGAAGAGGCTTGCTATCGTTAAAAACGATGAAGGCATACGTGTTTACATCAATTCAAATCTCTCCGCGCAAGTATGCATTTGTAAGCATATATACCAGGACTGAGAAAAGTTAAAGAAGAAAGTAATGCGGTGCAATGAGACAAGAGCGAGATGGTGGTGGTGGAGAGAATAAATATGGTGAGCTACAGTCGGAGGCAAAAACAAATACGCAAACCGAAAAGGTTAGGGGCGCAAAAGAAGAGTGTCCTTTGGCCAAAAGTTTGGGGTTCTCAGGCAAATGACTGGACCCTGGCTGCTGCACAGCTCCAGGAGAGTGTGTTAACAAGAGCCGGGGAAGGATACAATTTCTGAATTTTTTTTAATCACTAGTCGTCCCGCTCGCAATCCTGTTTTAATAAAAAAAAAATTAAATAAAAATTGATATTTACTTTTGATTTATTTATTATTGTTTTATTATAAGTAAAATATTTTTTTCCGAACTAAACTATTTTTATAACAATTAAGATATATCTCCTCAGATGTATTAACGCATAAAAACGTATGAAAATAATTTGATTATAAAAAAAATTATTTGACTCACTGTAAGTCAATAATAAGTCAATTGAGGGTATTGATAAAAAAAAAGTGGTAAAATAGATTTTTTAAAAAAAAATTAATTCAAACATAACTTTTACTTCAAATAACAATTAAGGTGAAGCAGGATTAGGAACGACGAATCTCTTTATGATAACAGATCTATTTTGCAAGTTCGTTATTACGGGTAATTCCTACAGAGGATCAGATTAATGATGTATACAACACTTGAATTCTCGATGTAAATGCTACATAGTTGGTTCTCATCCTTCAGAGACTACGAGTGTAATAGGAGCATTCGTCGATAAAAAGATCACCCTAAGATAATCATTTAATGGCTATTGATAATGAATTAAATCAGATGGTTCTATTTCTCAATCTTTCTGACTTGCTCCTACGGAACCAAGATCGAAATGATTGAAATTGCTAAATTTCGACTAACGGAAGAACTTATTTATTAGACGGAAGCAAATCTCAGGGATGCTAGATGTAATTTTTCAAACCATATGAGGCCTACATGTAATTACAACAAACTTTAGGGAAGTAGAGTGTAATTGTCACAAGAAAATTATAACATAAAATAAAGAGAAAAAAGAGATTTGTTAAAAAAAGAATAATTGTGGTGTAAAGAAACGAGAAAGAAATAATTTGTAGGAAGAAAAAGCCTTGGAGTGATTTTAAATAACTATCTTTTTATAGTTTTGCTTTCTGATTCATTTTTATGTTATATATAAATTATCTTATATATACTTTAAGTCATTTTTTAAACTTAATATAATTTTTTTCAAAGTTATTATTTTATAAAAATTATGCACATACATAAAATATGCCACACTACTAATATAAATGAATTAAAGAATAACTTTAAGTATATAAAAATTGGTGGGACAAAGCTTTCATTTTATAATAGTATTAATATATAATTCAACTATTCCTTTAGAAAAATTAATTGAATAATGTCAAGTGATATTCTTTTTATGAAATAAAAGCGACAAAGTACTATTTATTTATTTTTAATAAATCAATTACAATAATCAATATTAAATATCTATATTTAACCACAACCAACAAGGCAACAACTATAACAATCATATACTAATCATCAATATAAAATAACCATATTTAATCAATTATTAACTAATAAAATAAATAAACTAACATCTCACACGTTAATAAAATTTGAACCCTTTACCTTAGAATTATAAAGCCTCAACTTCATCAAATAAACTAATTTGCACATACGCCCATAAGCTATTTATTATGTATTTGGTTTCAAAAAAAAAAAAAAAAAAAAAAAAATGCGTATCTCTTGTTTGATCCTAATTTCCCTGGTAACAGACAAACAAGAAGCATCCATCAACAGGGGAGTTTTCGTGGATTCTCTTAGCTAAAGAAACAATACAAGAACAACTTCGAGTTTAGTCTTGAATGTAGCGCCCTTTTCTGCCCATACCAACAGCATATGCTATTATTCTTCTTTGGAAGAAACAAAGGACATAAATGAAGTTAAATCCCATGTTCACAACATAAATATGATGTTAGAAGTGTCAATAGCATAAATTCTGCTCCATGTGCATATGGCCGTCCAATAAAATACATCACAACACAGCTATTCTGCTGTCTGTTACTTTCAATAAGCATGTGGGCAGAGAACTATCAACCAGATGATGAATCTTAGCAAAACAGCGTCAGGAGCGAGATTAGTATTCCATACATTGTACAAATAACAGCAAGATATATTTTTGCTGCATGCATGGACTACAAGTAACTTGTCTTCTAATATTATGCCCGCTGAACATGGAAAGCACGACAGCAAAGTATCCTATCATGCAATGCATCAATGCTTTTGGACAAAAGATTAGGTTACTTTGCTACGATTGCAATACAAAAACACTTCAGAAATGGAAGCATTTTTGTCTTGGTGTCATCATTAACTGGTCTCGCTCCAATGAGTAAGCTGATGAAAGTTGACCACTGATTCATCACACGGAAAACCATGCTGCTTCGTTTAGAAGTACTCACATGTTCATCGGTGATGAGAAAATTGGGTTACTGACAAAATTTGGCAGTAGATAGTTTCCTCCGGCTAGGCAGGCTTCTAGAGTATTCTCTTTCAAGCTGGATGTTTGTGTTTCTAAGGAGATTGAAGATGTTGCTTTGGCTCCTAGAAAAATAGCCAAGAGAACAAGTTTTATTTCTCCATATTACTTCCAAACTAAATAACAATATCAAATTGATAAACATGGAAAACGCCTAAAAGAAACAACTTGAATGAATGAACTTGGATTGTAGATCCTACCTGTCGAACGAGTTTGAGGACAGTTACCATTCAATGGTTGGCAAGGCAGCTCATTCTCCTGATAAATTCCATTGGCATCGAGAAACATTATATTGCTCTCGTAATTCAATAACTCTACACCATGCAATGCAGCAAAGGGAAAGCTGAAAGCGATCACTTACCTTAGAAGAATGGGAGAGCTGAAATGTCTTAAATTGATCCTGCGGAGATGATTCCGCTTCAAACGAAGTTTTTCTGCTGATCATACTTGAGAACTCAGCCACCGGTGCCTGCCTAACACAATTTTCTTGTAGCCCGAGTAGTGCATCTGCCGAGATGTTCTGATCCAAGGAATTGGTTTTAGCCATGTTGATATTCAAGAATTTATCTGCGTCGATGCCCATTCTCAACTGAGAAATTTCGTTAGACTGCAGCATCCCCGGCAGGCAAACAGGATAAAGGCTTAATCCATTTCTCATTGTCAACATCTACAAGATTGGATCGGGTTAAGTCACATGCTATTAATCATACAGAATCCATCATCCATCATCCATGTGCAGTCTATAGTAATTCATGACTTCAAAACAAACTAAGGGCAAGGACAAGAAGTTCTTGACTTCCCGATCAACTTGATCCTAAATTCAAGGGACCAATTTTTGCACATTATTTAGCTATAAAAAGCAGGAACTCCGGAACATAATACAGCACGCTCCATTCTAGAACACAGTGATGCAAATGCATCGCATTTGCAGTAAACCGAAAGTCGTATCGATGGCTAGTAGCATTAGGAAGAACAGAAAGTATTGTTTACATATGGGACTGGAACGTGAATTTTATATATCAACTCCCCAGTTTCTGCTTAGCGATTGAATAAGAAGCAGGCCAATCATATATCCAATGTAGAATATTATTTGAGTGCAGTCGTTGTTACCACATAGAGGTCGATTTATTACTCTCTCTACCCGGATCAATAGGCTAAAGTTGAAGGAAATCACCACTTCTTTTGCAGAATGTTGCACTTGACTTACCTGTACTTGGAGCTGGAGCTGCTTCAGGTACTCAATAGCTTCGTCGAGCATCGATGCCTTATCCGTCTACAGCAAATACATGTTAACATTAGCATTAATAAAGCCCACAACTAGAATAACCAAAGCAAATTCATCAGAAACCCCAGCAGACATCAGTAAGCACAACTTTTTAGTTTTTACCTTGTTCGAATTCGGGATTAGATTTTGCAGTGCCTTCATTTTCTCATTAATCCTGCTCCTCCTCCTCTGTCATATATACCCAATAATCTCAAAACGCATTGAAGTAATTCAGCAGAAAAGTTAAGGAATAAGAGGAAAGGGAAAAGAACCTTTTCAGACAGATTATGCACTTCAGCGGCTCTGCTCCTCTTGGAAGAACTCCTCGGCGGCGTTGGCTTCGGCGCTGTCTCTTCCACCAACGCCTCAACAGCCTCCTACACATAATCAACATCAACACATGCACGCAATTTAGTTTAAAGAAAATGGGCGCAAACAAAGAAAATAAACTAGGAAACACATACTAAATGTATGCCAAGACAAAATTGGGATTGAAATGGGGAAAAGAAAATAGTACCTCACTTTCATAGTCATACTCATCCGGCTCATTATCCAAATTCCCGACAGAGGAAGACGACACATTCGCCACGACTCTTCCCGTGAAACTACAACCGGAAGACGAGTTCAACCCTGACGACGCATCGAGCACGGAGATCTGACGCCGACTCTGACCCGGAACCAATGCGGGCTCTTGATTCTCTGCCTGAAGATGATCAGTTGGTGTGGGCAACGACTGCTGGCGCATGGAAGTAGACCGGAGGAGAATTTGCTGCAGGAAAACCGAAATCTCGTCGGGTTCTTGAGGCGAAGAATACGAAGAACAGTTTTTGGCGGTGGAATTATAAAGGTTGGCCATTGCTTATTTGCAGAAAGATTCAGTGGAATATTTCAGTCAAAACATGGGATCAGTTTGAGGGAGGCTTAGTTCAAACGGGTCTGAGCTTGGAGTTCGTTTCTGTTTGTTGGCGACTCTGAGACTGACCATGAAAAAGCAACAACAGGGAGGAAACCCCAATCCTCCGTTCAACAGTGGTCTGGATTGTGGCAGAAGATGACTGATAAAGCGCGGCTTTTAAGTAAGCGGGGCGCGTGTGTGTTTGGTTTTATTTATTTATGAAGCTCAGAAAGCCTGCAAAAAGCTATGTAAACTGTACTTACCTGCAGGCAGAGGGAATCCGAAATAAATTGTGGGCGGGGGGTGTTTAAACACCGTCGATTCAAGTATTCAGTGACCTGTTATAAATTTATATTGGATTAATTATGCATTTACTCATTCTAAAATATAAAATTATTTTTTTAAATAAAAAGAAGATAATAAAATTATACTTGTTCTCTCTAAAAAAAATTCATGATTTTACAATGCTACATTTTTTTTTATGATATAAATAAAAAATATTGATGTCAATAAATATAAAAATATTAATATAATATTTTTATCAATAAATTATACGAAATATTGAATAATAAATAAACTTAGAGGCATGTGCATACTTCTTACTAGCAATTTTTTCCCCCAAAATTCCAATGAAGTTGTAAACGGATAAATTATTAGAAGGGTCTAAGTATAATTTTAAAAAAAAAATTATATTTTTTAGCGAGTCTAAATATAATTAACTCAGTTTATATTTTATAAAAAATATATATTTATATTTGTTTAATCTATTTTAATTTATTTATTTCTAAAGTTTTACTAAAATTATTATATATCAATTACATAACAAATGTAATATTTTTATCACATGACTAATTCGAGTTTGTTCATATTTAATTTGAAAATCCTTCTATACATATAAAGAGTTTTATACCAAAAATTGAGGTGGCAACCTTTTAATTAAAATATAATCAACCACAGGAAAGCTATATTTTTTCTTATCAGAGATCATACACATTTATAATTCAGATTTTTGGTAATGTCTTATTCATTATGCTAATTTTTTTCAAATAAAAACGATGAATTATTATTTTTTTCTGAATAAATTAATTACAATTATTAATATTAAATATATATTATCTAATAACTATGGATAGTTATCTAATAAGTTTCATCAGCTATTCTAATAATGTATATCATCTATATAATCCATATTTCTATACTATTATAAAACAATAAAAGTTCCTTCATACTCACAAGTGATGGTTAATGACATCGATGTACTATTTTTTTTTTTTTGAAATAAAAATGCTCTTCATGATAAAATAACGAATTTATTCAACTTTTTTAAAATTATATTAATTGATGAATTATTTTTCTTCTTTCTTTCTTTTAATCAATGTGATATATTGATCTATATATTTCACTAAAACTTATAACATATTTAAAAAATAAAAAAATTTATTTATTATATTTATACAAAAGCAGTACACCATAATGACTAGTATATATTAAAAAGAAATACACAGATTCACACAATTAGGGTTAATTATATTTATTATTATTAAAAAATTATAACAATATAATTTAAATAAAATATATAACAAATTTATATCGAGTGGTAGATGTGATCCGCGACTCGACCTAAATATATATATATATATATTTTAAAAAAAGTCCAGTTATGGATAGCATCCATGACATCAATTTTATTATTTTATCGTGTAGTTTTATTTTTTATAAATTAATTATATACAATTAATTTTTAACAATATATTAAAATTAAAAACATCATAATGTTAAAATTATATTAATTTTAAAAATACAATAAACTATATAAATGTAATAGTGTATATTTTTTTATGAAATTATAAAAAAAATACAATAAAAAAATATACACTATTATATTTATTATAGTTCATTGTATTTTTTTAAATTAATACAATTTTAACATTATAACTTTTTTAATTTTTAGTGTGTTGTTAAAAATTAATGAATATAATTATTTTATAAAAAATAAAAAATAAAAAAGGGGTGTCGTGGATATATCTCTTTTTTAAGAAAAAAATATTTTTTAAGGTGATCGCAACTCAATATAAAATTGTTATTATATTTATATAAATTATATATGTTTTAATAATAATAAAAGAATTAAGCCCACACAATTATAGTTGGAACTTGGGAGTTGCAGGGGAATATGTTTGACTGGTCTCCTGTTTTTGGCAGCAGTTCTGGGAATTGAAGGAGGAGTATAAGTATACATATACATAGTGTGTGTGTGTAAGTATGGTACAGAGCTGCGTTGCCTTTCTTTTTCATTTTCCATTTTAAATGTTTCTTCACAGTCTTTGTCTGTAAAGTTGAAAAATTGTAAGAAACAGCAGTTTGAGGTGAACCTAAAACAATTCTGCTTTTGCACGTGACATTCACAAATGTACTGCAATCATCACCATTTCTAACTCTTTTAACCCTCTTTTCTTTTTCTCTTGATTTTACCACATACAATAAAAAGGAACACTTTTATTTCGTTGATATCATTCATACAAATCACTTTTATATTTTAGACAAACACAAAAGAATGGGATAAGTTTGTTTAATGTTGTTGACGATTTTATGATATATATGATGTATAGGTGATTTGTATAAATAATGTTGATGTTTCCAATAAGTGTATGTGTAATCTATACTACATAAAAAAGAAAAGACCATATTTATTTTTCTCAGTCTCTTTCTCATTTTGTCCAGAATCCAAATAATGGAACATTAAGTCATAAATAATGGAAAGGTTTCGTATTTGAGTAATTATCATCTTCTCCATTTATGGAAAAATGAGTTTAGAATGAGCAATCTTTTGGTTCATTAATACCAATGATAAGTCGCTCTCTCACTATTAAATATCCATGACCAAATCAATGCGAGCACGAGGAGGAAGACGAGGTATTTGGGACAAAATAAGATTATGAGCAAAGTGTTTCCACTTGGGACTTAAATAATCACAAATTATTTAATAATTAATAAGGCGAGGCGTGCAAGAACACCACGTTCTTCTTGTCCTAAATCAGTACACCAAAAATTAATAAAATTGGAGTGTTAGTAAGCAGAATCAGAGCAGGTTTCACCTGCGATCCAAACGTCACCTTAAGCAGCCTTTTTTGCCCTACGTATCGGCGGATGATTGGATGGTAAGATCCCGTATCCAAGGCCCTATAAATGTGTACGGTGGGCGAGGGACCACTGGAGTCTAACCCCACCTCAGTCGACGTCACACATCTACCAAACACGGCAAGCAAGAGTAGTAGTAGCAGAGTGTAGGGTATAGGGTTGGGATAATGGACGTGTCGACAGGATAGCACAGCTAAGCCATGGAGATGTGTGATGGTGGACCACGCTATCCATGATCGGAGGGCTTGTGGTTGATTTAGTAGTCCGATTGATCTGATGGTGTACGTTTGATTTGATTAAGTGGGGAAATGGGGAAATTTCTCATTTCCAATGATGGGGTTGGGTTTGGTGAGTCGAGGAGTTATGTCATTTGTGGAATGATCATCACTTTATTGACGAAAGGCTTCAAGTTTTACTATTAATAAATGTTGTAAGTTTGAGTTATATATTTAATTTATTTTATTATTATTTTTAAATTTATTAATTAATTTAAAAATATTGATAATATCATATATTTTTTCATAAAAATATTTATAATAATAATATGCTGGTCAATTAAATAATAAGTATGGTTGAAAAAGTAATATAAATGAGTTCTATTTTTTAAAAAATATATAATTGAATGTGATATAAAAATATAATAATGAGTAATAATTAAAATCACTTGTACAAAATGTTAAATAAGAAAAAGACATAAAATTACTGTTTTTATTTTTTTAGAGTAATGAAATGTGTTTAACATAAGTAATCAAAATAAAAAAAAAAAATACATATCTGAAGGAAAAAGGATTTACGACGTGAGATGAGATGAGATCTCTATCTCACAAAAAAAATTAATAATCTATTTCTAAATTTAGAAATTTCGATATTTTAGTATTTTTTCTAAAGAATATTTTCGTGTGTTTTAGAGTGGGGATGGATGATGAGAATTTGGACCACATCAAGGGATACATGGTATTCAATTTAAACAAGTAAAATAGTATGGTGCTATTATTAACTTGTAGCTTAAATTGAGTAGTCTACTTTGGGTTGCTTACTATCTCCATAATAATTTAATTTGGGAAAAAGTTGGTCATGTGAGAAACTCTTCACATACTTTTGCTATTTTTCGGACTTGTATAAAATTGTTGACCCAATCATACCCTAATCTAATGTTCTTCAAGTATTGATCGACAAAAATAAAATTAAAATAGAAACTAATAAATGTACTAATCAATTAGTTTGGAGTGTGGGGGGAATATTAGTGCTTTATTGGCGTACATGTCTCATTAGAATGAATGCAAATTCCTCTACTACCACTTAGCTCTAATCTTTTGCTATTGATAGTTAGTTTAAGAAAGATGCTTTATTCTTTAAGCAGAAATTAGAAATGATATTAGAGAGAGATTAAGAAAGTAGATAGGACCAAAAAAGAAAACTAATACGGCCATAAGCCCATTCTAGTATGGGCTGAAGCCCACTAATGGACACTGGGCTTGGCCTGGCATATGATAAGTTTGTACCCATTAGTATAGTGTGGGCCGCGATTTCATTATAACACATTTCCAAGAAATACTAAATTCTCTTGAAACAGAATTCTATTCGTAAATGTCATAAGAACGGAACAAAATCAGTCAGCTAGCCTTGGTCTCAACATTCCTATGCAATCTTCCAACTAGACTCATTATCAGATACGATAAAATTAAACATAGCAGCATCACGCCAAGACTTTTGACTGCCAAGAGAATGCATCTGAATTCTGCACTTCCTTTCCTAGGTTTTCAACGTATCGATCCAAAGTGAAGGCATGCTCGTCGATTTTGTCAGTTGTCATTGCATCCTCTGCTAACTTTACTGCTGCCATTTGAGAGAGCTGGAACTTCTCAGCTGTCCGTTGCAACTTTCTGGCGGCGTCTTCCTCCCTTAGCATTACCAGAGAAATTAACAAAGTTTTGAGCTCAGATTTTGCTCCTTCAGTGAGAGACATCCCCTTCAAGTGCTCTACTAGAGCCATCTCCTCATCAGGGCTGTACACAGACAACAAATTGTGTCGCACATGAGAATGCTTAAGAGACTATATATAGAGAACTAAGATGATACACTGTAGTTGCATAAAATACTTCACCTTCCAGCTCTAATTTTCCCTCTGTTTCGTTGTCGACCTCTACCCTTAGTGGATGTGCTGAAGGAGGTTGAAGCACTTGAACCTTTTCTCGTTCTGTTCATAATAGGAAGCAATATCAAACAGTTATTTCTACATATACAGCACAGAAAGACTCTGTTTTGGACGCTATAGAAACATACCCTGTGGTGTAAGCACTCATTCCACTAAAATTACTGCTAGCCTGTGAAGCAGTTTCATCATCAAGATGAGGTTGCTCATCTGATTTAAGTGCTGCAGCGAGTAATAATCTTCTTTGGCGAACCGCTAGGTAGCGGGTCAAGTACTTGCCAACTTTTTCCACCCCTTCATTGTATTCCCCATTAAGCATGCTTGAACACTCTAGAGAGGCATTTTTCACTGCTAAAACCAGGTCTTCTCTTCTGTGCAAGAAAGCAATCCTCAGAGCCTCTTCCCAATCCCTTGCATCCACCAAGAGGCTAATTGCATTGTCAACATCACCACAATACTCCAAGAGTATTTTTGCAGCATCTCCTGGTTTACCAAGGGCCTGAAGTTCCTCAGAAAGTTCACGTGCCAGCTGCAAAAGATCATCCTTCCCAAGGTTGATAAGGCCAGCAACCGTCAGAACCCCCATCCAATTACCACAAGCACGATAAGCCTTTAATGCCTTTTCCAAACAAAAGCAACACAAATAAGTGGTAGCCGCATCCTCGAAGCATTTTGTGGCATTAAGATGATCTCCCCATGCTTCAAGAACTTGCTGTCTCTTACGAGGATCAACAATCAACTGAAGTCCCAATGGATAAAGTTCCGGAACTTTGTTCATCAGGTTCATGCAATCTTCATAATAAGGGTCTCCTGCAGAAACGATGTGCCTCAGAGCACTTTCATACCTTTGTAATTTAAGGTCAATGTTGTACTGCATCAAAAGTGTTGGCATGCGTTCCAATTCTTGAAGAAGTGGCAGAAATTCTTTTGGATCCCTTTGTGAATTTAATGCAACAATTGCAGCGAGATTTAAATCATAAAGGCCTAAAGCAGCTTCAAACACTGCCTCAGAATCACAAAGCCACAACAAATGCTTCAACGATTCCTCGGAAGAAGGATAAGATGCCTGTGGATCAGCAGCTGTAGACAGCTCTGTTTCTCGAATGACCTTTATTCTCCTCAAAGCCTCCTCCAGAGCTGGGGGACTACTTTTAGCCAAAGTAGTCAGAATGCAAAGCTCCCTGGCAGGAGTTTCCTCAATTTGCTCCTGAAGAGCCTTCCGTATCGCCAGCAGGACAGAATATACTTTGTTATCACCATTGGTACTCTTTGGTTCTCGCTGTCTAATATTTTTATTGCCCTTTATGCAAGGTAAAGATGTATAGTTTTTATACAGTGTCTCCATAATATCTTCATGTTTCATGGCACAAACAAACTCAGTGATGTAGCTCAGATTGTTAACCTGTCTGACAAAGTCCGCAGCTGATTCGATAAAGGCTTGCCAACCACAATGGTCAACAATGACATTGAAATCAATCCTATGCCTCCTTACCATCAGCAAGGCATCTCTAAACCGCCCTTGAACCAGAGCATTGACGATTGAAGTGAGCACTAATTTCCTGGGATACACACATTCTAGATTACCTCGAGGTGTTTGTAGTATGATAGCAGACTCATCTCCATGGAGAACTCCAATTATCTGGGCCCCCTTTTCCCATAGATTAATAAAAATACTTTCAGTGTCTCCCTTCTTATTCTTGACAACAACAGGAAGGAAATTCTCATACTGTTCCAGTTGCTCGTGCAAAATATCACCCATATCAACAATAAACAGTAAATCCTGTTTAGTTGCAATCACCAAATGCGTCATCATCCCCTCACCAGAGTTTGAATAAAAAGAAAAACTATTGCAGTTGTTACACAATATCCTTCCCCCAAGTTGTAGTCTTCCATTGTCGTCAAGCCCAAAAAGCAACGGCTTTTCTTTCGCATAGGCTCTAACTGGGGCAACATTCATCCATGGGCAGGATGATAGGAAAAACATGTCATCACATCTCTGAAGGTCAACAACCTTGTTCAAAGCCAACTTTGACATATACTCGAATATTTTTCCACCATCAAACTGAAGAAATGCAGAATACTTAGTAAGCGGGTTAGGTGCAATACCAATTACCACCCCTTCAAGATAAAGCTGATGAAAAATTTCTGCATGCCATCCTGAGCATGTCACTGAACCAGGAATCCGATCTTCAGAACATCTTATCTCAGTTTCCTGCAGGTAATATCCTGAACGCACATCCCCATCAAGGGATGTTCCCTTACTGCAATTACTATGAGCAAAACTGAAATGAGACACACTAAGAAGCACATGTGAATTTAACCAAGCAAGATGTAGCAAAGACCCATGGTCTCTACCAGGATACAAAGCCTCAACTTTAAATGTCTGGCCTTCCAGCTCATCCCACTGATCAAGCAGAGGAAGCTCCACAATACACAAACTTCCATCTGACAGAGATACAGCCAGTTGATTTTGGGAAATTTTAGAACAAAAGGCCATATCCCGAACCGCACAATGAAATTCTAAGTCAAAAAAGAACAGAGGAGGGGGGATCAAGGACAAAGAAAAGGGGGTTACCAATATCTTTGAGCCATCGATGACAAATGCTATTGAGTTGTCCGTTACAGCTGTAACCCAGACAAACTTGTGAGTTATAATTCGGCCACCAAGAGTCCAACAAATCAACTTTAATGGTCTAGTGGGATCCCACATAAATCTTATGCCATCCTCCTTCGAATATCTGATCTCTTGCTTTAAGTACCAGTGGTTATTACTAAAGTACCATATCTTGAGGGTGTCAAACGTTTCGCCTCTGACAACAGCAGCAAGAAGATCCGAGTTACAGTTGAACTTTAGAAATTCTAAGGTCACATCCATTCCCTCATTGATACTGAATGAGCTTCTCTCTAGACCATTCTTCTCAAATAAAACTACAGATGGACATTGCTTTTTTTCCTTTTGATCATAGACAACAGCAATTTTTGCTCCACTCTGGGTCCAGTCCACTATTGATCCCATGAAAGGCTTCGGTTCTGAGACAGAGTGGAGAGCCCCTGAATCACGTTCCCAAACTTTAAGCTTCTTACGCATGGGAAAGGAATCATGCACCTTGCTCAATGACGCAAAAAATTTCCCATCACCTCTCCATGAAATGGAAGCCTCAAAGGAATGATCAGCAGATGGCACTGATTCATCTGAAACATGGTTGAATGAATCAATTTATAACAATTTAAAATAAAAAAATCCAATTATAACATCAAGAGGATTTAGCATCAAAATTAATCTTTATACAGGAAATGTTCTGTTTATTCTGCCAACAGTAGCATGTCAAGTGATAAAAGCTTGAAGACCGTCATCACTGAAACTATGGTGAACTATAATTTTCTCTGCCTAAGTATGTCGTCACATTCTCATTCAACTAATTCATCTCTCTCTATCTCAAGACATATGCCCTTCAATATCCACCAACTAGAATGAGAGTGGCAAGTTCATACTCACCATGTCAAACTTTTTCTGTACATCTTCTCTCATCTAGTCCTTCCCCCAAAATCACATCGCTAGCATCTTTATCACTTGAAAGTCATCATATGTTTCATTTAATTCATGAATTCTGTAGTGATATAATAAACCAAATTCTATTCACAATTGCTGGTTATGATCCGTACCTTTAATATAATAGTAACCATAAGTGTGTGAGTTTGGCATTATGTTATAAATAACTTTAGCTTCAAGAGGACTATACAGGCAAAGGTAGGATTGATGTCAAAGTAAAACATGAAAGCAGCTTATAATGGCCTTGATATAGATCAACTTTTAAATGAAGAATATGGCAACAAGTCCTTACGTACGTCAGCATCTTCAGGCAAATCATCAAGTGGCATCTCGTATAATAGATCCCAATCAAGATTCATAACTAGAACCTGACCAAAACCAGTGATCATAGCAAGTAGATCTCCATCAGGACTTGGTGAAATGCACCAGACACCACCTTCGACCCGACCAACAATCTCTGTTGTATTATCCTCCACTGAATAAAGTAAGAGAAGTCCTTGCGAAGTTCCGATGATTAAGGATTCCTTTTCCATGAGATATTCCAAAGAAGTAATAAAATCTCCAGTTTCCAAATCAATCGGGTGAGCTGAAGCAGGCGGCAAGGTCTTATTCCATGCTCCGTCAATCTGTTCCGAACAAGACGTGTATTCTCAAAAGAAAGAAAACAGGTGGTGTGGTGGAGAGAATTTGGTGCTTACACATCCAGTGAATATTATTTTGTTGTCAAGAGCACATATTTGAAAAGTATGTTGACATTTTGGAAGTTGAGGCTCTGATGTTTTCACCATATTTGAATATTTATTAAGCATTGTCAGTTTTTCTTATCATCGTGTTTTATCAACCCAGACAATTTTTTGGTTTCCCGTCAGAAAAAAGATTCAATATGATAATTTCATCGTCAATTGAACTCTAATGTGACTCCTGGCAGCATGTCAATCACTTCCCACTCCCGTGATTACCAGTTAATAATAGAAACTACAACTTCTAACAAAAAGGAAAACACTTCATTCACTACATTCATATGCTCCAATATCAGCTAGTTTTCTTAACACCTTACTCGGCTAGTCAACGAATCACATAGAAACCCTAGTAAACTAGACCTGAAATGTGGAGGATGCAATTAATATGACCACGTGATTATAAATTCAAAATAAAAGTAAAGATGTAAGTGAGCATATAAATCGCAAAACAGAAGTAAGTATGCAAAAAGAATCGAACAACAACATATGTCTTACTTGAGGCGAAGGTAGTTGCGTGGCGTACACGAAGTTGGCGGAGGAAGCAAAGAAGAGGCGGTTGCGCTCCATGTCCACAGCAGAAAACCGGAGAAATTCTTCTCCATTCTCCCTCTGCAGCTGAACCTCCGACCATACCTCCCAGGACAACTTCAGATTATTCATGTTCAACCACCCCGATCGTTTCCTTGTCAAAACTAGTGAAACATGAGAAGAAAAGGGGAGTGGGATGGAGGAGAAACGGTGCCGGAAACAGAGTGTGAGTGAGGCGGGAGCCCAACCAGTTTCTTATAATTAGGGTTGTTTGTAAATGCTCCAGTAATATCTTTTTTTCTACTTTTATCTTTTCCAAATACCCCCAAAAATTTAATAACAACAAACAATAGATAAGCAAGGGTTTAAATGGTACAGATATACATACATAGTTTGGTTTGTGGAACTATGTCTTATATTATTTAATATTATATACTTTTTATTTATGTTGATATATTTGTCATCTTTATTAATTTAATTAAAAGATTGCGACTATATATAAAAAAAAATTGTCATATTTAATCCATTGTGTGCAATGTGTTATTGAACCATATAGGAATGCAGAAGAAAGTAGTGGTTGTACTACGTTATTTATGTTTGTATATAATAATTATTTTTACGTTTTAAATATATAAATTAATTTATTATATTAAAAAAAGAAAGAAATTAAGATTATTAGTTAATGTCAATTTTGGCAAGTTGAAGGGTATGGCTTTCAAAAAATTAGTGTCATGGTTTATTAATCGTCGTTTGTGAATGTGGAGGTATTTCTTTTTCATGTTAGTATCAGCCATCGTGGCACGTGGTCCCTGCATGTATATAATAAATAATATTTCATATTTTAAAATATATTATGAAAAGAAAAGACATATATAAACCAACACATCACATATTTAAAAAAAAAAAGAAAAAAAACTTAGATGTATTATCAATATAACAATAAAATTGACAACGCGATATCATAACCGTCATTTGAAAGAGAAAAATGCATATTCTTATATATTAGTATAGATAATAGGTGGGTTGGAGTGTGTCTATTCGAATTGGGCCGGGCCTTTATGTAGAGGGTATTGGGCCGTAGCTTTGAGTCTTGGACTGATAACGGCCTTCTGGATCTCACAAAGCTGCACGCAACAACTCACTTCATGAAAACTGTTACGTTATTAATTATACCATGTAAATCTAACCAAAACAAAATAAATCAACATCTGTTGAACAAAAACTATTGAGGTGAGAATTTTTTTATTTACAAAAAAACAAGTGAGAGAAAGGTCTGCACGGCGTGGCAAACGGAGAAGCACGATTTTGAAACGCAAGAAAAGACATGAAAGAAGGAAAGGGCGTCCATGCAAGTGGCGATACGCTTTGCGTGAGTAATTGGGCAGTGGCACGTTTCAAGAGTCAAAATGCACCCAAACTACTTACCAAGAAACCAAAAATCTTGTTTTCTTTATCACGCAAAATGTTCAATTTTGTAATTATAGCATTGACTACGAATCCATTATTTTACAAACCCCCCAAAAAAAATATATCAATATTTATAACGGGTAAATTACCATTAATTTCTTAAAATTTGACATAATATTAATAATTTATCCTAATATTAATAAAGACTGCCCTTCCCCAAGTACATCTTTGGCGTCGGCGTTAAGGTCTTTTTCTTTCCTCATCTACTAGGCTGTTGGCTTGTTTTATATGTACAGTCGACTTTATAATGTTGTAGAACTTGACTCTAATTGATCATGATATGCATTAAATGATGAAATTGAATTGATAAAATATTATATATCTTAATATATATATATTTGAGTAATATCAATACCAATACTAAGATCAACCTGTGTGGAATAAGATATTTTATATTGTCGCATAATTGGAGATGAACGGAATCATTCATCTTGTTATAGAATTTAAGGGATGCAGCAATTTTGAAATAAAAGTTGAGATGTATGCACTACAAATAGATCAGTACACACCTCAATCTTTACAGCAAAATAATTATAATTTGTATTTATAAGAAAAAAAATATAATAATATTACCCGTGCTCCATAGATATATATTATATTTATCTCAATATCAGCACAAAATATATATATGAGAATTCTAAATGAGGAGGAAAATTTAAAATTTATGTAATTTTTTCCTATAACATCAACATTTTTTTGTTAAAATATTAATAGAAGGAGTTCAAGTGTAAATAGAGAATTTTTTAAAGAAGTACGAGTGTAATTTAGTTTTTTTAAAAAAATGTACAATTTGGCATTTTAGATGGGGGTTTAAACGTAATTAACCAAAAGACTTATATGTTGGCTGTCCGAAAATCACTTCTGCCTAACTGCCTAATTCTTGTGTTTAAAACAATGATTCAAATGACGAAAACATGACAACATTTGATGTCCATCTCCTCTCTGCTTATTCTGACTTTCTCCCTTCAGTTTTTTCCTGCTCGAAGCGCCAAAACCACCCACCCCCTTCTCACATTCTCTTCCTATACAAGAATATCTTGTCAGCACTCTTCTTTTTCCTTTCTGTTTGTTTAACCCGGCCGCTTCCCTCCTCTACCCAGTATTGGCTGTACGCGGCGGCGTTGCAGGATCAATGAAAGGAGTAGATCAAGAACCTGATATTGATCGGCTGCCCATTGATTTGTTGGCTCAAATATTTGCTCTCTTCACTTCCTTCAAGGATTTGGCGCAGTCAGTTGATTAGTATCTTCGGGTTTTAGCATACTTTCTGTGTTGTGGTTGGAATGTAACTTTTGTGTATTTATGTGTGTTTTTCTCTACGTTTGTGTGTGTGCATACAGGGCGAGCAGTGTGTGTAGGAAATGGAGGCAGGCAGTGAAGGAATCTCTGGCTTGGAGGGAAAGGCTGAGCTTTTCTGGGTGGAAAATGGATGATGACTCCACTACGCGCCTCGTTCTCCTTGCTTATACCCTCAAGGAGCTCGACATGTACTGCTTTTCATTCCTAATATCTTTGTCTCGTTTTGTGTTCTTGAGGTTGTGTGTGTGTGTGTGTGTGTGTTCTGTTTGGAAGACTGTCATGAGATTTCCATGTTCATTGTAGTGGAAATTAGGGTGTCGGTAAACTAGATGGTTCTGTGTTGGTGATTCAGAATTCTGTTCTCTCATGTTAAGTGCAAAATCGTACAGAAAGGGAAGTGGAGAGAAAGAGCATGTATGTGTGGCAGTGATTGAAGATTCTATCACTTTGATTATCTAGTTTACGGGGTGTTGATTTGCTATGAATTTCTAGATCAAGAAGCCGTTGGAGTTGTCAGATAACTGATTATGGACTGAAGCAAATATCTACCGCCAAATGTATTAGCAATCTGTCTTCAGTTTCTCTGTGGGGCTCGACAGCAATTACAGATAAAGGAGTAGTTCAACTGGTATGCTGTCAATTTTTCCATCTGCTGTTCATTTTTTCGTTGGACACTAAGGAAGAGCAAGAATTAAGGTCTTAAATGGTCTCACCATCCTATGTCCTTAGTTTCAATTCCGATGATGTTTTTGCCATTACAAAAAGGAAATAACTATGAGCACAATGAATCTTGTAACATGGTGTTCTTTCTTACATATACAAAAATGGGAAAGTTTCAGCCGGTCAGTTTTGCTTCATTGGTTTAATATTGGTTTTCTCCCACAGATTTCTAGAGCTGCTTCACTACAACACCTGAATGTTGGTGGAACATTTATCACAGATGCATCCCTGTTTGCCGTTGCAGATAGCTGTCCTCATCTGAAGGTATGATCTTGCTGAAAACTATCCTGATTTAGGACATATTTCCCTACCGTTGCCTTAAGAATAAGGCCTCAAGTCCAAATTAATCAAGTATGAGGGCTATTTGACACTAACGCTGGCTATATTTTCTGTATCCAGACAATCGTTTTGTGGGGTTGTCGTCATGTTACTGAGAAAGGTCTTCTTGTTCTTGTGAATAAATGCCACAAACTCGAGTCTATCAATGTATGGGGAATGCGAATCCCTGCCTCCTGCTTCATTGGCCTGCTGACGATCAGTCCGGCTCTTCAAATACAGCCCAAACGAGTGCTGTTAGATGATGAAAGGTTCTCTATGTGGCCTGTCTATTAGGGTACCATGACCTTTTATACAGACATACAACTCTTTTCATTCTGGGTATTTATCAATTCAAAAACTGTTTCATGTTCATCCTTCAATTCGCCAATAAAGACAGTACATAGGCTGCTTGTATCACTTCATCTCTGTATTTATAAAGTCATTATTGTGCGAGTGTTAGTTGCTCAGTTCAATCTCCAGGTTTTGTGACGACTTGCAGAGATTTTGACATGCTGTTTGAATTTCTAAAGCAATGTCTTAAACGAATATTTGTATTAGTGTGGAATTACTCCAAATTACAGACAACATTTCTTTTATGTCTTAGAATGCCTTAAACCAGGAAGGCTGATAAAATAATATCAAAAACTCATTCCACAAACAAATACAAAGGAGACAAACCAAGAGGAAAGATGGGGATCAAATATGGTCGAGTCCACACCTTTCTTCATTGAAAGGTAAGTAAAATGACACACCAGGACCACATAATAATCAAACCCTTTCGTGGTGATTGCTCTCTGTTGCAATTTCCTGTGCTAAATCCTCAGTGTCCGCTATAAATATAGTAACTTTCCATGTCTACCTAACATACTTGACCTTTCTATCTCAAACCAAATTTCACTCACCTATTCTAAATCCAAAACTTTTGGAGACTATGACATTGGAAGGTGATTCCCCAGGTTCGACTCGTTATCAACATCAATGGCTTTCTATTTCCAATTCTCATTACAACAAAGTAAAGGATACGAGGAATGGTAACAAGCACAGAACTAACATGCCAAGAATATTGGTCACTGAAGCATCTCCTGTTAACTGAACGGACCCAGTGAAGCTTCCAGCAGTCCCGGTGGCTGTGGGAGTTGTGTTAGCTGGAGTAATGGGTCTGCAACTTCCAAAGGTTGCTCCAGGCTGCAAACAGTAGCATTAAGTCATTGAGTATTCATTCATATATATGTGTGTGTGTGTGTGTGAAAGAACTTAAAAGACCAATCACACTTTTAAATTACAAGTATGGAAGTCTGTCCCACTAACACCAGTTAACTGCTAAAACACGATTCAATAGTGTTCTCATTCGAGAAGTCATAATTCAGAATAAAAGCAATTCATCTCATAATATGATACAATTTCCCAACAATTCAAAAAATTTC
>NC_026159.1:2767672-2783320 GCF_000512975.1 Sesamum indicum | reverse complement strand
GGGGAGTGGGAAGGAGGTTTAACATGAAAACAAGCTGCAACCGTACATAACATATGGCAGCATCATAAATATAAATGGCTATAACCCGAGGTAATTTCCCAAGTTTTGGAAACAAACGAGTTACATGTATAGACAATGGTATGAACTGACTAGGCTCAGACGTGAACTTGAGCTGAGTGATTATGCAGCACAACATGAATCAAGATTATGTTGGTTGAATCTTTATTGAATGAGGTCCAGAATTCAAGTCCTACCAAAGTGTTGCATGGTACTTTGATAACTTTGTCCAGTGAGCTATTGGTTGTATTTGGGTTAGCTGACTTTCTAGCAGTCTATGATTCAAAACTAAATGAGTACAGCAATTTAGGGCTTTAAACTACTACAAGGATGGATGGTGGAATCAAATTGGAAGCTATTGTACAGATGTATAGAACCCTTCTTCCCAAACTAGGAATGTGTCTCTTTCCATATATCATAAGACATGTCAGACAAACAAGAATATTCCCGGTAAACAGGGGGGAGCAATTTTGGCTGATGAAACTATGATTTTCTTTTAAGGTTTTACAAATCTGATAATGATAAAGTATGCAAGAAAAAGATTCTGAACGAATTAGGCACGCAAGCTCAAACACTTGTCTGGGAAAGTAGTAATCTTGTTATGGGGGACAAGCTGCTTAGTATTTCATTGAAATAGAAAGGTATCCATGGGCACAATTTAATTTGGAATCAAGCGCTTTGTTTGAAGAGGCATGAGCTACCCAAATCAGACTTTTCTTATCATTCAAATTCATCAAGGAAATGCGAGCTCCTACACTGTATCCTCCTGTTAAACCCCACAACTCTAGCACCCCAAGACACACAAGTCCAACTTGTAGAGATCACTTTGTTTGATATGTAATAGATCAATTCCTAAATTCTTGCACCCAACCACAGAGAAGACAGGAGAAGTGATGACTTAAATCATTTAATGGTTGTTATAATTTGCTTCACACATATTCAAAAGATTATGCATCAACTACATTTTCTTAGTTTGCAATTCTGACTAGGTATGAAACGCTTTTGGAGGAGAAAATATGAACAAACCTGGCAAGCAGAGATAGTACTACATCCACACAATGTCTGGCCATTCATTCGATCCAAATAATCAAAAACACCTCCTCCATCACTTCTCTGCAAGTTGAATCAAAATATTACTTAAATAATACAATTCTTTATCCATTGAGTTTAAAGTTTCAATACCATGTAAAAGTTCACTGCCAAAAAATTTGGAATCTGATTTCCTGCAGATTTGTAACAGGTTGCAATCATATCAGCAAGCGGCATAGAATGCTCTTTGCAAGCTTCATTTTGAACGGGAATTGTTGGAAAGTAGTTCATGAGAAATAGAGAGGCACTTCTTGAATTCAGTGGTTTTGATTCCTTTCTGTTTGGGCACGAACCAGGCACAACTCCGGGATCTCCAGCTGAAACACATTATAGAATGAGGATTTCATAGAACACAAAGTGTATTCATTCAGACCCCCAAGCCACCAGTCATTTTTTATATACTTACGCTCATTTTCCACCATGTACCTCCACTGATACGCAATTCCTTCAGTCCCCTCTTTTGAAGAATCCGATGTGAAAACCAGTAACCGATAATTATTTTGCACCATGCTGTTAACAGTTGGCCAATCCTCACCCTTCTTTGGCATCTTGGCAACCGGATACCAATACTTGTCCAAACCAGAATCAGTGAACACCTTTGTCAATCCTTTCGGTGTATGAACATAATCCTCAATTATGATGGTAACAATCTCTGAAGGATTCTGGGTCAAGAATGCTTCAATTTCTCTCAATGTATTAATTGCGGGTTCCTGATTATTTATTCCAATTCATTTTTCAAGAAAGAAACATTACATTACAACACTATCCAAAACAATTCATTACTACAGAGAACTAAGATCAAAATGATGGAAACAAGGGGGCTAGTAGATTACAAAGGCAGTGAAATTGTAGCATTGGCCACGAAATGAATGGCAGAGCCAGATATCATTCTCGAAATCATACATATCCAGCATGAATCCCCTCACTCCATTCTACACCAAACCCAATGACAAAAGGAAGATCAGCAATTCGGTGATCCAAAAGCAATCACACACAACATGCTACAGAGTATAAAGAACCAAGAAACATCATACCCTCAATTGATTGGTAACAGAGTCTTCCTGATTGTAGAAAGTGATTCTCTGAGCACCGGTCAATGACGGCGCATCCACAATGGAAAAGGCATTATGAGTCATCAGCCAGGAGTACTTATTAAAGGGCAGCCCACTGATCTAATCCGTTACAATCACAAGCATAACACAATCACAATCACCAACATTTGGATTTAAGAACAAACGAACTCAAAATTCTCGAAAAACTTGTAGAAACTCACAATGGAAGTTGGTGTTGTAGCTTGGCCCCTGATGCAGAAAGGTTGAGTTTTCCCAAGTGAAGGGCAGTTGCCACAGTAAAGACCAGCCCCACAGTCCGTGGCAGTGGAACATGATTCCAGAAGCTGCCAGAAAACCCCGCAACAAGAAATTCAGCACAAATCCAGAAAAAGAAAAAAAAGAAAGAAACAAAGCAAAATATACAGGAAACGATTCACAATTCCATATAGAAATAGGAAAAGAAGAGCAGACAGACCTGACAGTCGGTGATGGGCAAGAAGAAGAGCGGGAGTGAAAGGAGGAAAAGGAGAAAATAAGAGCAGGCAATAGGGAGGTTGGCAGTGCATGTCTTCATAGTGGGCGCCTCCGCAGAAAACGGCAACATGAGTGTAGTAAGCGAAGGAATATTAGGCAGTGAAATGCAGTGGTACATATATAAAATTAAAGCAGTGTTGTATTGAGGAGAGGCGGAGGAGATAACAAAAAGACAGAAAGTAGTGAATTTTATATAAAAAAATAAAACCCCCTACGACAGAGATTGTGTTCCGAGGCTTTACTCTTCTCTTCTGTCGACCCAACCCCCAATGTGAAAAAATAAAAAAAAATAAAAAATAAAAGTCAGAAAAAGAAACAAAGAAAGAAAATAGATAGTGGATGTGTGGTCTTATGTTCAACATTTTCAAACATACTTGCTTTTCATATTTAAGATAAAAAATGAGATTCTTCCAACTATGTTTGATTGCGTTTTTCTTTTTCTTTTTGTTTAGAAAGAAAGTAGTATTGTTGAATCTCAGGAGTGATATTCGAAGATGAAATACGACGTATTTTGTCTCACATTCCCACCAAAAATTGGATGTTTTTTGAAAAAGATAAGGCACTTAATTATTATTGGAGTGGGTCTCTTTATTTCAGTGGCGTTCACGTGGTGGGGTGGGGCTCCTGACTGACTCCTCTCCCTCCTCTTTTATTACAAGTTTTCAACTTCCAACTGTTGGTTGCCCGGCTGGTTGACAGACTACTTCTACGTTTTTAGTTTCTACAAATAACCCCTATCAATGTAGTTCACACTGTCTAAGAGTAATGAACACGACTTTAACGCATTGTATGACTATAAATACGAGTTATTATTATATTACAAATGCCTGTAGGTGTTGGAAGGACTAGTCGAAGCTTTAGGTACACCAAAGCCTACACTCGGTATAGTAGAAGATATAGTGCACTAAATTTTGGTAGGTAGGCAATCCATTCTGGACCAGTCCTGCGAGATAGCCGAACAGGAACGATAAGTACAGAAGCATATGAATCAGCATAAGATAATATACTTGTTTCTCACAATAGATGAATATTGTTGAAATAATTGATAAAAGTGAAATGTCTTCAAATGTGCTGCGCTAAAGGAATTTTTGCAAGAGATGATGGCATTTTACATAAGAATTTTAATCGAAAAATACGAAAAGATGGACTACGCCTGTATTCTTTCCCGCTTTGGTGAGTATACTCGTCAGTAGTGTAGCCACGAGCAAAAAGAATCAGTTTAGGTTACTCTGGAGATGTCTGCCTTTAGCTTATCTCCAGCAACTAAATGATTAGAAGTTGAGCCAGCAGGTATTCGAGGATCGGAGGATGTTTCTATCAGGAAAGAAAGACAAAATCTATCTTCAGAAATGAATATATCTTGTTAAGTGTGCTTCTTGGCACGACCATTTGAAGGAGCACCATCTTCTCTCTTAGCACCAGATGCCTCGGGCTTTTTTGCCCAAGCTGGAGCTCTGTCAGGCTCATAACGATAATCATAAAACAGTTCTTCTCCAGCAGAAATTCGTTCTTTGGCAAATATACCCACCCTGTGATCTCCAGCTACCATAATGACCTGCCAAATGATTCTAATGAGTACAACCAGAGATCGGCAGGAACAAATTAAAGATATCACTTCAAGCATATGATTGCAAAATGCGACATAATTTACAAAAATGGTGGTAGATCACCTTTCCATGCATTACTAAAGACTTACACAGAAACTAGAAACCATTTTCCTATGTGTTCAAATTCTGTTGCAATTTGGGTGTGTTGTATAACATAGCAAAATCTATCTTCATGTAACAAAAAGTGATACGTAGGGCAGAGGCATATTTGACGCATCATTTCTTTTGCAACAGTTACCTTGGCGTAGCAATTTGGATCAGGAGAATGGTTGGCAAACTTTAGTTTGTCACCTTTCCGATAAGCATCAAGCACAAACTGAACATGAACAAAAGAATTGTGTCACTTTATGCAGTTTTCTCCTAATAAATATTTTGTATTTCTTGCAATATCATGTATAGCATGCCTGATCATTTAGGTTAAAGAGAAATGAAGAATTTTCACGATCATAGATCTTTCCCCGCTTGTCAGCTTCACGGTGGGAAATCAGTTCACCTGTGTACTCTCCAAGGTATTCATGCTTGCCAACACTATTCTGCAGTTTATATGTAGTAGTGAGCTTTGAAAGATGAACAGAAGTCCAGAAGCGAACAGCAGTATGTTGATTACCTTCAAGAAAGCTCCCCAGCCGGATACATCTGATCTTCCCAACAAGACCTAAAAATGGACTCAATAAGTGTTACTATTAAGATCCAATGTTAACTTTCCTTTATCTACTAGGAACCCAAGTTTAACTCAACAATTTTATGCTGCAAATTAAAGGGAAAAAATGGTGGTGAGATTGTTGGAGAACCATGGGCCAGAATATTCACTAGAGTCATAATCTATACAAAAGATTAGTTTCAAATTCTACAAGTAATTGAGGGTAAATAACATAGAAGATGGACAGCATAATTATATTTTATCGATAGTGCATATAAGTTTTAACATATAAAAATGACACTCAATTTTTTTTTCTTCTAATTCTTAGGAATGAGTATACTTCCATGAATGATCTTCAATATGTCTAATACTAAGTTATTTCACATGCCATTTGCAGTGCAAAATAAAATGATGAACAAAATTGAAACAACAGAATAGCAAGAAAAAAAAATTCGAGTGTCCAAATTTCATGTGTGCTCAATGAATTATGAAGCTTACAGCACTCTACTACTGGAGATCAAAACTGATCTTGTATTCTAAAAATAAACAATTGTTCACAGGAAGCATCATCTCTCCAACTAAATTAAGTATAACAAAGCAAAACATGGCAATACCATTGGTGGGGCATACTGATACTGAAGGTGAGGATCAGGAAATAAACAATTCAATCTTTGTTTGTGACCATATCAAAATATTCAACCTTTAAGATCACGAGAGGCTGTAAGAAAAGAAAGCATATTTATTTTATTCCAGATCATCTTACAAATTCAAGATTTTATGGTCAAAGAAATACAGAAAACCATGTCGAAGCTGACCATGCGCAATGGAACAATGTGAAAAATCTTGGATAACATGACTTCTATCATTAGGGTACTAGTATCCCTTACCCTGACAATTTTCAGAAGATCAGCAAGAGAAAATAGAAATCACCTGAATTTCAGCTTAAATATAAAAATTTAAAGCAAGAAGGATAGCATAAGAGATAATTACCCTCTGTTGTTGTTTAAGAAGAAGCTTCATGTTCCTGCACTCGTAATTATCGCCTCTTTGAGAAGGCACCCCAAGGGTGCCATCACCACAACTGTCAAGCCAAATAAAATTGTGTAACTACTTAGCAAAAAAGACAACCATTAAGCTACGAACTTCTATACGAACCATTAATAATAAATTTTCTTGAAGTGGCAATCATGCCCATTAACCAACTATTTTCTAAAATGATGTAATTTAGGTCTAACACATTACATAAATCTGCAAGTATTTATCTTCTTAACTATAAATTTTCTAACTCCTGAAACAACTAAAGCAACTCTCAGATCAAGAAAAACCCAAACCAACCAACTACAGGTCCACATGGAGCAAAGATATAATCACTTCTAGATTACATCATCCAGTTAATATAATCAAATTAAGTATTTAACTGATTCGGGTCAACTCACTACCTTAACCTTCAATTGCAGAGCAAATATTTTGTATATAAGAGTTCAGTATGTTGTGTCTAGATAACATTCAAACCATGTGTATTGATACATCATATTTATATCCTCCGGGAGTGAGGAATTACTGAAACAATTGGGAAAAAGAACGAAGCTTTCACTTGAATGCTAATGCTTGGATATAAGGGTAAATCTTCAACAATTATTTCTTCCAAAGTGGATAATGGAGAATTCAATTGTTAATGATCAGGGCTTGCACAATAAGAATGTTAATTCTAGACCTGGCAGCTTTCCTTGTATGAAAAACTAAGCAGTTTGCAATTTCTATTGTTATTCTGGATTCCACTTCAATTGAGATTTAAACATCATGCCAGAAGAAGCCATCTCCAATTGATGATTTCTCACCTAATCCAGCAATTTCGGCAGACATCCGGGTCACACTCCCTATCAGCAGCAAAGCATGGGCATTGGCGGCTTCGACACTGACTCTTGGCACAATGGCACCCTCTGAATCGATTCTTGCAACTCTTTGGACATCTGACATAAAGAATATTAGAGAACTTAACAGACAATTGTTAGCATAGAAACAAGATGAAACTTCGACTTCTTGGGACAGAATAGACCATCAAATCACAAGTAAGAGAGGAAAATTTTAAAAAACAAAACTGAAGGAAGTACGTATGAATTTCAATCTTGTAAAGATAACTACATTATAAGTTACATCCATTTGAATAGAAGGAACTATAGTCAGCTCACCCGCAGTATTTTTCACAGCAGGTACCATTAACAAGACATGGACAGGTTTTTCCACAGGCAGACTGGCAACCACATGGACTGTACTGCCGACAAGGCTGGTCCTTCCTTTCAGATATCCGCTTCCTGAATGATTGGTATCCTGCAGATTTCCAAGTGTACTTTAGGCGACGGACTCTTCCTTTTCGACGTAAAAATCTTGATCTTCTGCGTGCACCACCACCCTATTTTCCCAAAAAATGAACATATAAAATCTGCTTCACAAGGTCATAATGACTAGAGATGAACAAATAGAAAAAAGACTCACCGCAGTTTCATTACCATCAGCTTTTAGACAGCCATCAGCAAGGATTGTTCCATCACCATCATGAGAGAGTATCTTTTTCTCAGAACGATGCATGTATATGAAGATCTCTGAACAGCTCTTCAAGCCACTCATAAGGTTCCTAGCAATCAGACAGCTGCATGACATATATAGTCCATGCTCAGAGTATCGCATTGATATTTTAATGCAACCAAGCAAGTCTGTCAGATAAACTAAATTGCACTATCAAAAGTACATAAGCAAGCTTGGTTGAGCTAAAACAAAATCTTAACCATCTGAAGCATAATAGTGCTCATTACATATAAGAATCAAGACATGCAGATAGGAAAATGAAAAGGCTTTATTTCTGCATAGAACATGGATAATAGCCATGGAAAACAAAGCAAACAAAAACGGAGTCTTAACCTGTTGCGACCAAAAATCTGAATACCCTTCTCATACAGCGCCTTTTCAAATGGTTTCCAATATTTATTATCAATGACTTCCTGTTTATACATATTTTCATCAACAAACTCTTCTTTCTTTAAGGTGTCACCACTGCTTGCCATAGGTTGATTACTCTCACTCTCATTTGATGCACCACTGTCAGCCTCCCCCTGCAAAGATTTGTCAAAGTCTAGAACCAGAGACTCTTTCCTTCTAGACTTTCTAGAACTTGTAGATTTAACTTTCTGAGAAGAACTAATATCTTCATTTTCTCGACGAGAATTAGTCCTTAGATTTAAATCTTTCAAACTGAGACCACTACCAGCAACAGAATCAGAATCTGATGTCGCCATCTTCTTCTGCCTTTTCTTTTTGGCCACTAGAACATTCTCAGCTATTCTCTTGCTACTCCTTTTGTCACCACTGGATTTCCCAGCATATGCGCTTTTCACTGATGAAGTGACATCATTATTAGGTTTGATCTCTGAGGAAGAAGCACTTTCACTTTGGCAAGACTTTGATTTTATCCTGACAGATTTACCTCCCTGCTTCCTCTTTTGAATTTGCATGGCAGAAGTATTAGAGGCAGTGGCAGCTTTTTCGTCAAAATTTGTCTGTTTGGAGCTCACAGTAGCATTACCCTCTGACTCAAGGTCCTGATACAGGAAATTAAAAATGAGCCTTCGAGAACATAACTAGGATGAAATAAGAAATATATCAGCTTATGCATCAACAAAATTGTACTGCAATTTACAATTATCGCAAAGGAATCCAAGAACACCATTAAGGGGAGACGTATTAGAGGAAAAGCACGGGATACATAATCAAGTTGATCATAGTCTACTAGGTTAAAAGAAAGCACTAGGAAACAAACAGTGTACCAATCGATGGCAATTTGGGCCACACGGTTCCTTCTCCACATCAGGACACAACCATGGTAATTGTTTCTCTGCCTGAAAGGAGAAATAAATATATGTCATAACAACCTGTCACACCAGAAACAACTTTGAGCTACACCTTCTGAGATGATTGACTTACAGAAAATACAAGATCCTGGGAACATCCGTGTAGTCTACAATCAAAAACCTGCCACATAAAGGAGACTAATTTAGGCTGGCGGAAAATTGTGTGAAATAAAATAAAATGAACAAAATTTAAATGTTGGTTCCTGCCAGAAAAATTCAAACAAAGTATATCATGCTTACTAGACAACGACGGCAAAAGAGATTGTCAAATGAATCCAGAGCAGCATCAAGATCTTTATCAATATATGGGTTCACAAAACTTTCGGCATTTCCATTGTTCACACGACACAAAGCAATCTCATTCTTGATAAGATCTTCATATCTTCCCTGTATAAGATGTTCGATGGTGGTTTATCTCTGTAAAGCCAGCAAAACACAAATGGGAAACAGCTGGACCAAAGTTCTCACTATGACCAGTTCTTTTTTTTTTCTTTTTCAGATAATAATGGAGCACAAATGCCAAACAAAAAAGATCAAGACAGACACATGAAAGATCATCTGCAGTTCAACTGCATACCTTGATTTCACAAGATTTTCTAGATAGACACTGCGCCAACAAATCCAATGTCAAATCACACAGACCCACTTCTTTGATGGTTGTTCTGGAAAAAAGTACAAACACCAAAAAACCAAAAGTATATTAGCTCCACAAATTCTAATGGAACCTTTTTGTTCAAACCAGAACTCAGAATTTAGACACCCTCCCTTTCAATTAAGCACACATATAGCAACTGAGAAATTATACTTTGTTTGGTTTTAAAACACTAGGCAAGATAAGAAACAACATCAGATATGATAAAAAAAATTAAAAGGACTGTTTCAATCTATGGAATTCTGTACTCATGTTTAGATGTAAAAGGAAAAGCACCAGAGAAAACATTGGAAAACATTCATTTCTAACTTCTAATAAGCTTCTACTTTTGCTCAGTAGTAAAGATGTAAAGGGCAAAATAATCTCTCACTCTAACTAGGGATGGCAATTGGGGAGGCTAAAGCGGTGCCCTGCCTCAGATCCGGCCCCAATGGGGCAGATTTGTGTCTAAATAACCAGGCCCAGGAATGGAAACAGGTTTTGATTTTCTAGGCCAGCCAGAAATCATCCCAGATAATATTTATAGATGTTACTATTTTATTTTTAAAAAAAATTGTTCGATATATGAATTTTGCAAAATACATCATATTGTAGCCATACTAATAGCATTTTATATTAATAAACAATAAAATTATTTTTTCTTAAGTAATTATAGCAATTAAGAAAAAGCAAAAAAAAATTGGGTCTTACGGGTTGGACCCATCAGCTCCAAAGGCAGCTGGTTTTCAGACAGGGCAGGGCGACTTTCGAGTCCTATGAGACCGGGGTGCAGCATGGCTCCGGCTATGTTAAGAGAAAACAAAGCAGGTCCCTAGTCCAGCAATACCCACCCTAAACCCATCTACTGCCATCCCTAACTCTAACCAACCAACTGCATGGCTGAAAAACACTTCACTGGACAATTAACCAGGAAGAACTAATCTGGACCGAGAAGATGGTAACTAGATAACTTATCCAATAAACCAAAAACAACCAGACTAAATCTCAATAAAGTTATAGCAGGAGAAACCATCAATGCAACTGAAGATGTGGATTTCACTTGAAGCACAAATGCACTTCTAAGAAGAAAAAGAAACAAAAATGGGACTACAAACTCTGCAATCTGCATCAGATGTACCAACCGCAGAATGTAATCTTCAGATTCCACAAAATCTTTCTTTTCTTCTTCATCATCAACTGTTTCTTCTTCACTATCACTACAAATTAGAGCTTCGCCACCATTCTGGTCATAATAGATTCGCCTTCTGCCGACAACCGACTGATCCTCTGTCATTCTCTGATTTCTGTATAAACAACTCAAGATTACCACATCAAAAGAAATTAAACAATAAACACTAATGGCAGTAGGCTAAGATACCAGAAACAAGCATGACCTATGACATACAATAAACAATCATTGCAGGAACAAGCTTCCCATACTTTACCTAAAAAAAAGGAAACAAGGTTCCTGTAAATAAAACTACAACCTTCTCAAGAGACTGTCTATTCCTTTTGAAGAGTGAGCATGATTTCTAGAAGTATTTTGCAGCAATCACAAAGATTCCTAAAAGTGCAGAAGGCGCGGCAGTCTCCTATAGGAACTCAATGCAATCATTTTCATAGTTTATATCATCAAAGAGTAAGAGTTTGCATGCCATAATTATGTGGTTAACCTCAAATGAGGCAGAACCTAAGGAGGTACCAACCTGCATGGATTGGATATTGATATAAACCTCATAATTTGTTCACTAATTAAATATTAATCCAACCTATAATTACAAAAAATGCAGAAGTATCGCGATGGAGGAAGTGTGTAACTTTTTTGGAATTGTATCAATTTATCCATGTGTATAGAAGTGTATGGTGTATCAGCACCACAGGTAGTCCTAAAACGATGGATACATCCTCATTCCACAAAGATATCACTTTTAGAAAATCTGACTTGCTACACATAGTGAGTTAATGGAAACAAATAAGGTTTAGGTTTCTGGGGACGCCTTTTGAAATCCTTAAACCCTTCAATACAGAATTTGAATGCAAGATATCAAAAAAGTTAGGAGGAAACTGATTGTAGGAGTAGAGAAACAACAAAATCATGGTGTTTATCACAAAACAAAACAAAAAAAAACATACAAACAAATGAAGATCACAAGTTATTACGAGAAGAAAGAAAAACAACAACACAATAACCGATATGTAAAATGGATGAGAAAATTTTTGTGTAAAATATGTCAAACTGTGAAGTGAAACTTTCCTACCACAGATACTGCCTCGAATTAGTATCCAAATACCAGATTAACAAATACGTACAGAAACAAAGAAGCAGTAATAAAGATTTATAATTGGTGGTCAACCCAGAAGTTCCATCAAACCTCTATCGACTCGAACTTCCGCTCCCAAGTTGTGCCCCCCTCATGATTACAGTCTAACTTACAGGATAATTATTATCAGAAAGAATAATTGTCAAATTCTGCCATGCTGCAACTGAGAATTACCCATCATATTTACATAAACAACCAATAGAACAGAAGTGGAAAAGCATTCCAGTGGGAGAAGTATAAATGTTTTGCTAAGTACGCTTCTTCAGCATGTGCATTGCAATCTCGACTGACCTATCCAAAAAGATCCATGTAGTATAAGGTGGTAACTTTTTCACTTCCGGCAGCTTTATAGGACGGACAGCATTCTTGACTGCAATACTTGATCCTAATAGAATTGCTGAAGGGGCATATCCATCTTCTTGGGAGCTACTGCTTTCGTTATCTCCATTACTGGTGCCAATACCACTATGCATATCAATTGCATCTTTTTGCCTCTTTGCCAGTAAATCTACACCTCCATCACCACAAATAATCTTAAAATTTCTTCTTTCCATTGATAGCTTATAAAGATTTTTTGTAACATCAAGCACTTTCTCGGTGTTTTCTTCCATTCGTTTCTGGGAGGCCAAAAAATATCAACTAAGAGTTTATGACATTATCATGGACTTGGCAATTAACATTTGTTAAAGATTATGCATTACATGAATGCACCTTTATATAAATAGAGCGGTCTGAAGCCACTTGTTTCTTTAAAGAATCGATAACTGCTACAATTGCCTTTGGTGACGGACCTGTTTCTTGGTGGCCATCAATCTGTCCAAGTTAGAAAAAGGTCCAACAAGGGGTTATAAGCTATCATTCTATATTATGAAAGTGAAGGCACATATAGGCTATTATCAGAGACCAACATCTAGACTTTATAATGTAAATGTCAAAATGCTGTGTTTATCTAACATGATTCTACATATAAGGAATACAATGTGTGTCTGTATATATATATATAATAGAAAAGTTGTTAAACACAAAAGGCAAAAAGATAATGATTAAAACAAAGGACCGACAGTATTCAGATTGAAGCATACAAGTCATTACAACTCAATTGTTAAGTACTTAACAAATCAGCAGGTAGCCTTGTAAATTTGTCATTAAGTGATGTGGACATACAGTCATTACTTCTAGTTCTAGAGTGTCAAGTCAAGCCTTACCTCACAATTTGAACATCGGAAATTGTGTATCAGATAAATATCATTTCCTAATCAAGCACACTTTCCTATTGACTTATCCTTTATAACAAAATGGGAAATTTCAGACATTTCAACATGGATATGGCGATGGGAATTGAGGATAAAGCCCTGCCCATCACCCTCCACAAATAAAACTTCGGCATACCCAGTGAATTATTAGACAGGTTCACATATCTTCATCACGAATTCTTACACTTGACCATTAAACGTCTTCTAAAAGCCCAATTCATCACAAATAACAGCATCTCCTAATTATACTTCTTAAACTTACCATCATCACCACAAAAATTTGATTCACATTAATTTAAGACAGAGCTACCACGAACCTAAAGTTCCAGCAACGAAAATACACAATGTACCTTCCTATTCAATCCCCATCAATACAAAAAGTCACATCACGCCCAGACTGAAAAAACACCATCTCCCTAATCCCATATACACCAAACATCACTTAAAAATTCAAAGCAAATTCCTGACATACAGAGAAAGGCGTGCACAATAGTTGCAATTAAAATGCAATTGAAAGGAGCCGACGGCTCCGAGAATTACCGGAGGGTCGGAACCCGAGGCCGAAGTGGATGTATTGAGCGCCGACATTGCCGGTGGAGGAGCTGATAAGACCGCGTGGCGCCCGATCCGGCAATGGAGCTCCGATTGAAGATCCTACTCATACAAAGGCGAGGCGTGATTTGGATTTGGATTTGGCGGTTTGAATTTGAAAACCCTAAAAATGGATACTGAGGAGGTGGCGGATGTGGGGGGCCTAGAGAGAGCGCTTTTCAGTGTTGCTCCCCCTTTTATGTACTTTGCTTTTACTTTTCTTCGCGGCCGTTTTATTTCTGACCAGCACTCCAAAACTTTTTTCGTGTTTCCAATTCCAGATATTATAATAATAACTACTTAAATGCCTAAAATAAATATTTTTTAATATAAAATAAAAATATATAAATCAGTTTAATTATGTTAATAAATAATAATAATATTTTTATCAATTAATATAATTTTAAAAAATTGAATAATTAATTATTTTATCATTAAGAATTTTTTTTAATTCACAAAAAATAATGTAATTGTGTCATTAATTATCGTTTGCGGGTATGAACGGATTTTGCATTTGATATCAGTATAAATAATAATAATAATAATAATAATAATATGAATACGATCAATACGGGAGGCAATGGCATCGCATTCCTACCCCACTTTCCACTCTCATCCTCTGCTGAATTTTAGGCTGAGGATTTTTTAAAATTTTATACGTCAATTTAAATGTTTGCAGTTTTTTATTTATTTTATTCAAATTTGTTCTAATCCTCATAATTGCATGTAATCTTTTGCTTGGATTCGTTCCAATTTGAACGTTTTGTGATTTTATATTCTAATATTTTAATTTTAGTCCGCAAGAGGTAAATTTAATTTAGCTATTTTAGATTATAAATTGGGATGAATATATTGCATGTTGTTTATATTAATTATCAATTTATGTACGAATGTAGTTTTTATTATGGCAATTCGACCGAATTTACTATTTAGTATGGATTAAACCCATATTTATATTAACTTGTGGTAAATAACTAGATCTATTTACTGTTTTGCCTAAATAAACCAACCCATCATTTTCTCCCGATTATGTTTTTCTCTTCTAGGTTAGCTTCCCTTCACCTTCTTTCCTATCGCTCCATTACTGGAGCCTGTGGTTTCTTCCCCCCACCCCGCCACCGCCCCTTGTCCCTGTCTTATTCAATTTATTTGATTAGAAACCCTCTTCTTCCCCAAAATATTACATAATGTTTAGATTCATTTTTTTTTAGTGTTTTGTTGTATTTAACGGACATAAAAAAAGGAAAACAAATATAAATAAGTGTGTGTTAGAAATAGTATGTATGTTTGGATTTATTTTTTAAGATAATTTAAAATAAATATTATATGTTTAATATTGTGTTTTGGGAGACAAAAATTACTAGTCATTATCAAATCATGTCCTTTTTATATTTATTTATGTATATGTGTGTGTATATATGTATGTATTTATGCTAAAACAGTTAAAAATACCTAAATAATGTGTTTTTGAATGATGACAAATATTGGATATGTTTTGATTTGTCTCGAAAATAATTCGGAAATGAAAACAAACCACTATGTTTGGTTTCATTTTTAACTTGTTTTGATGTTTTTTGTGGGGGAAAAATCCAGAGACCCCCCCTGTGATAATAGGAATGTTCAAAAACCCCCCTATGAAAATTAAAGTATCAAATACACCCCCTATGATATAAAATAAAGTTCAAAAAACCCCCTCCGTACAAAAATTGGGCCACACGCGCTTTGACTGCGATTTTTCTATAAAAATAATTTTTTTTTGATATTTTTGCCCTTCTCTCACATTTAACATATAATATTATATATATGTATTTAAGAATTAAATATTATTTTATATAATAATTACTTAATTATTTATATAATAAAATATTATTTTAATTAAATTAAAATTAATTTTATATATAATTTAAAAAAAAAGCAGCGGTGGCGTCGTCGCCGCCGCTACTGAAGAGGAGGGCCGGGGCCCCCCCCCCC
>NC_026159.1:2761074-2767425 GCF_000512975.1 Sesamum indicum | reverse complement strand
GGAGGGGAATGGGGTATAATTATTATTTTTTTAATTTTTTTTATAAATTATAATTATATGTATTATAAATATATGTTAAAAATTATAAATTAAAATAATTATATATTAATAAGCCTAGTTGACCGGTTTGACTAGAAGGGTATTTTAGTCATTGTTTCTAAAAAAATAGATTCAAATTGACCAGGGGGCTGTGTGATTATTTATTGGTAATCTAAGGGTGATTTTTGATATTAAAAATTTCATAAGGGGGTTTTTGATATTTTGTTATATCACAGGGGGGCAAAATGGATTTAACCCTTTTTTGTGGAGATAGAGAGATAAAAACAAAAATAAATATGCATGTGTTAGAGATAGTTTGTATGTTTGGATTTGTTTTTGAGATAATATAAAATAAGTATGATATGTTTGATGTTGTTTAGTATGAGACAAAAACTATTGTTCATTGTCAAATCATGTCTCTTTTATATATATTTATATATATGTATGAGTATGAATATAATTTTTTTATTTGTAGGGCTTATAATTAGTGTAGATTTATTTTGACAAAAAATAAAAGAAGCACTGTTTCAAAACACCACCAAAACTTCTAAAACAAATCAAGAAAAACATTATCCATGTTTTGGCTCATCTCGGAGATGAAGCAAAATTGAAACCAAACATTATGCAGGGTTTCTTCGAAAAAAAATTTGGCCTAAATAATGCCTCAAAAAAATTCTTTAAAATTTTGTTTTTTTTTTTTAATTTTTGCCTAAATAATATCTGCAATTTTATTTGTCTATAGAAATGATGGTAAATAAGAAAATTGCATGTTAATCTTTATATGTACATATAAGTAAACATAGGATTGAATAATTCTCACAAATATAATAAATTCAAATAAACTCCCTACAATTACTATATTATTTTTTTGTTTACCATCGATTTATAATAATTTATCCTATCACTCAACTAACTCATATCACAAAGTAGACGTCACCTAAGAGGATGTTTTGCTGAGCTTATTTCAAAGATCTTATAAATTCATGCATAGCATGTGTTTTAGGGCTTATATATAATCTTATATCTTATTTTAGAAAGAAGTTCGTTGAATATTTCAATGAAATAAGATTTCAACAAAAATCTTAGAAATAAATTACAAATTATTATTTTTTAAATAACATCTTGTTTTTAAAAGCTTATAAGTAGTTTTTCTAAAAAAATTACCAAACACTTTATAACATTTTTAACTCTCATACATATTATAAAATATCTTAAAAAAGCTTATGAACTCACCCCAAATACCATCTAAGTGACATTTGGTGTTTTATATGCTCAAAATGTATATATTAATTATAAATATATTTTTATTTCAAAATAATAAGGAAATTCGAAGAGAAACTAATGCACTAAATTTCAATGCCACTTAGATTATTACATATAATCGTATTTATTTATTTATTTATTTTTGCGTATTTGTTTTCATTCATATAAATACTAAATATAAATGACAAAAAGTATTGGTAAAATGCAATTAAATTATTTATATGTTTTAAGTATTTATGCACATTAATGGAGTGTGTCATTCCCCTAGTTATGATATATAAAGGAATTGAATATTATTTAAGTTATAGTTTGCAATCTTTTTACGATAGGGGCATTTTTAAACCATGCTCGTCATATTTCCTTTTAAATTAAATAAAACAATCTATATTAATTTAAATATTATAAGATATTTTAGTTATACTATATTTACTAGTGGATGATTTATTGAGGGCATACATGTAATTTTCAACCTAAAAATATATCAATTTAAATGTGTTTGAGTTTAAACTATTGATAAATAAAGCAATCAAAGAAAATGTTATTTTGTGATAGAAAAAAAATATATATATTCAATACATATTTACTCAACCAAAGTTATTATTATAAGGCCTAATACTTAACAAATACTAGTAAGCATAGTACATTCGATGAATGAATATAAGTTTACTTAAATAAAAAAGAAAGAGATAAAGTGAATAACTAATCAAAATTGATAAAATAAATTAATTTTAAATATGAAAAAATACAAATATACTGTAGAAAATTAATCTTAAATAAGTGGAAAAGAAGGGTATTCAGAGGTTATTTTAATCATATATTTTCGTATATTGATAGTAGTTGTTCAACGTCCCTCCCACTTAGTTAATAAATTAGCTGTATGTCGTACATTCGATGTATGTACATAATTTTTTAAAAGATATAAATAATTAAATGTCATTTGACTAAATTTTTTTAGAATAATTATGATAAAAAAATAAATAATTCTAAAAAAAATATTTGGAGCAGGAGAAAGAGAAAACACATTAACTAAAAATAAATAACTATACAAAAATAATTTTTACTATTTAGAGACAATTAGAAAATTTTGAGTTAGTGAATTAAAAAAAAAAAAGACAAAAGGAGAGAGACCTAAAAATGGTACTCTCTCATAATATACAATTTAGACGTCAGATTATGGAATAACTATACTTTCCTTTTTCGGAACTTTGTTGTAATTACACTTAAATGTTATATCGTTTGAAAAATTACGTCTAACATTCATAAGGTTTACTTTCGTCTAACAAATAAGTTCCTCCATAAGTCAAAATTTACCGAATTTGCTAATATTAACAAACAAATAAAAGAAAAATCTATATCAATCCTTAATTATCTAATTACTGACTTATTGCAAGTCGAATAAATCTTTTTATAATCAAATTACCCTCATACATTTTCATACGTTAATGCATTTGAGAAGGTATATTTTTCACCGTTAAAAGAATAGTTTAGATCAAAAAAATTGTTCGACATGCAATAAGTTAGTAATCAGTCCATCAAGGTAAACATCATTTTTTACTTTATTTTATTTTATTAATATCAGAAAATTTAGTGAATTTTGACTAACGAAAGAATTTATTTGTTAAATAAAAATAAATTTCAAGAATGCTAAATATAATTTTCTAAATCATGGAAGATATTCATGTATTTGCACCAAACTTTAGAAAAAGTTAACTCTTAAATTATGGATTCTGAATTTTAAAAATACAATCCTAGTCCACGATCCATTTTACGCAAGGCCCGAACCCGCTAGCGCGGCCTTTGAGAATCGGCCCATAAGATGATCACCTCTGTATTTTGTCCACACAACAATCACCACAAACCGGACCCAGCTATTTGACAACGGATATGAAGGCGGGCGGTGGAGTGGTATTCGGGATTCCACGCGCCGCCGTGTTTCCTGCAGCTCTGTTCAGCCGCCAGCGACCCACTCTTCGGTGCTACTCCTCATCGTTTTCTGGTATAGTGAACGTGCATTCAAGTATACTTGTATTATATGCAAATGTTGAATTACGTGCTTCACTCACAGAAAATACACGCACAGTGTGTAATAATTTGGGTTGTTTGAATGTAGACCATGTATCATTTATAAAAGATGTGGCTGCCACCCAACCTCCGGAGCATTTGAATCATCTTCTCAAAATGCTTAAGGTCAGAGGTATGCTTTTGTTTCAGTCCCTGCCGAACTTATTTTGTCTGCCGAAGAAAGCAGTAAACAGCTTATTGTGAATATTTTTAAATGTGTCGAAATTACGTGTGCTGGAGCTGTTATACGTGATTAGAGAATTTGGGGATGCCCGTGTATTATTTTGCTTTCTGCATTGGGTTGATAACATTCTTGATTGATCCGGATATCTTCGTTCATATTGTATGTTACAATGCAACGTCTGCTACTGGTGTAGGTATCTGCCACTGATGTGGATAATATCAATCACTTATGGATCAGTAGAATATTGTTAGAGAATGAGAAGTAAAACTAAATTGGTGAAAGTTATTTTCTCTCACATTTTCTTTTGTTGCAAACAAATTGATACTCGAGAAACTTGTAAACATAACATGTAACTGTAAAGTGAAAATAAGAATAGGTGACAGCCGGCACTGCACTGCCTTTGTGTCTGATTGAGTCTTATTTTTTCTGTTTAAGGAGATTTTCCAATTACTTGACTTGCGAAGCCAATTGTAGAATAAAACTCTGCTTTTCCTGTTTGTACACCCTCCAAGCAAATTGTGCTGTTTTTCATTGAAATTGTTTGGGTTTTTCCAAAATGAGGATTAGAGTGTTGCTGATAAGCTTCTAATTGCAATAAAATGAAAGCCTTGAATCTTATATGGTTCTTCTGTAAGTCTGTGAATAAACAGTCCGTATTTTGTTTTTCGTATCTGGTTTTCCACATATGCTAATTGTAAATGTACCAGTTCTGCCTTGATGGATTAGTACCCATGGATATTCTTTGTCAATCTTACATTATAACAGGTGAAGAAATTATTTCTCCTGGAGCAAAGCAAGGCATGCTTCCTCTTGCTGTTCCTCTATCCAAAAATAACTCAGGTGTGTTCCTTTATATAATTGCAGTCTTCTACTAACTTAAATTTCTAATACTGGAATTATTTTTCTAATCTTCATCTGGAATTTACTGACGATAGGTTCTGTAACTGCATTGTTAAGATGGCCAACTGCTCCCACAGGGTAATCTAGTTCCGGATGTTATAGACAGAGTTCAGCGGCCAGTTACTGATATTTAATCTCTCTCACCAATGTGCACAGGATGGAGATGCCAGTAGTAGAGGTTCGCAAATATGGAGTGTGGCTTTTGGCTAAGAATGTGAGTAATCTGCATCTGTTCATATAATAAAATTAGTGATGCATATAGTTTAGTAAGTTTTGGTTGTAAGGATAAGCTGTTGTTTTGCTGGTCTTGTATTTTTGTGTGCGTGAAGGTCTACTGTATCTTGCAACTGTCTCTGGAAACAGGTTGAGCAGTATATCAACAGAATCTTAGTGGAAGAAGATGCGAAGAGCTCTCAGGAAAGAAATGAGGAGTTATTTTCTGCTTCAGCTGGTGCTGGAAATAAGTTCTATGAGAAGGGTGATTTTGCTGCATCTCAGATTTCGAGCTTAGAAACCTATCTTTTAAAGAAGGTAGCATAATGGAAACTTCTTTCATGTTATTTTATGCAATATAACAAAGCATTAGTTATTTTCCAGGTAGGTTTGTTCCCCGACATTCTAGAACACAAAGTTAAGCAGCATTTTGACAAAGGAGACCAAGTAAGAAATTTTTTTCAAAGCAGCATTTCTGAGTAAAGTGGCCTTTACTACCTTTTGGTTTATATATGCATTCTGGTGTAAGGTTTCAGCTCTGGTGACTGGGGAATTCTATACTAAAAGGGAGCACTTTCCAGGATTTGGCCGTCCCTTCGTCTTTAACGCAGAAGTTCTGCTGAAGTTTGTCAATTTGTTCTTTATCTATATATTATGACATAAGATCTTGTTGCCTTTCAGTTGCTTTAACGCACGGTATCCGTTTGTTCCTACATAGAGTTGGACGGAATTTAGAAGCCAAAGATTCTGCTAGGGTGGCTCTGAAATCACCATGGTGGACTCTGGGCTGCGAGTATCAGGTATCTGTCATTGAACAGTCACCGTGCTCATCTGTTATTTCATGTTTTCGACCTTATATTTCGTATAACCCTTTTTCTGTTTGCTCATTAGGAAGTTGCTGATCTTGCTCAATGGGAGGATGAGCAAATTGAGTATATCAAAGAGAAGGTGACAGATGAGGGAAGGCAAGAGGATTTGAAAAAGGGAAAGGAACCTGCTCAGGTTTTGAATCTTGTGTATTGTGATTCTATTGAATTACAATCCCCTATTTTCACCCTTTCTTAATCACCTATAATCCATTTGCAGGTTTCACTGGATGAAGCTGCTTTCTTATTGGATTTAGCTTCTGTTGAAGGGACATGGGATGCATGCCTTGAGAGGGTTGCCAGTTGTTACAGAGAGGCTGGGCTTGATGATATTGCCACATTTATACTTTACAGAGACTAATATTGGATGTGAGTGTGAATTTCTGCTTCTGCTATTTTGGCACTATTTTATGTATTGAGCTTTGCTTCTGTAGTAACCGTAGAAACATAAGAACTTGTTTAACAGGTCAGCAACCAAAATGAAAAAAAAAAAGAAAATTCTGCAGAGTAACACCTTAAATCTCATAATAGGCTTTTTATTCAAGATGGGCTCCATATATGCACGAGTTACTTATATATGCATGTGTGAGTTGTTTATATATAGGATTTAGGCACTGTTTAGACAAATCGTCCAATATTATTAAAAAATTTACCCAACTCAATAGGCAAAAAGATCTTGAGTTATGATTTCAATCACATTTTAGAATGCATAAGCAATTTCATCTGTATATTTACAGCAAAATACTCAATACTCACAAATATATGCAAGCATTTTTTCAGCTCCCGACTTCATTCCTCGGAATAGACATGAAAAAGTAATGACAA
>NC_026159.1:2747815-2761059 GCF_000512975.1 Sesamum indicum | reverse complement strand
CCAAGTTCATTTTGGAGATAACTTTCAATATGATCTCTATTGCAGCTTAGAGAAGGGAGCTTTCTTGCTGTTACCTTTTTTGTGCCGCCAAAATAACTTCTTCCAAAAATTTATGCCACCCTTTTTCTTACAAGGGACAATAGCCTTGGAAACAACTGGACTTAACCCTGCATCAGGACTGATTCCATTTGAATCAGCAAACTTGCTCCAAGACTCTATTGCCGCACTTGTACTAACCACAGAATTGCTGTTTCCATTTGAAATATCATCTTTGGCGGTTCTGGGAGAAACACCAATTTGATCATTATCCTCTGCTAACATTTTATCTAGTAGAGAGAATCGCTGGCTGACATTTTTCTCAGGTATTGATGTTCTGGTAACAACATGGTCAGCAGGTGTAGATATGACATTGTCAAAAAGAGCTGCATCCCTAGGTGTAGCCAATGCCTTCAACTGCTTCCTGAGGTTTAGGATTGTTTCTTGGCATTCTGCCAATTTTTCTGAAGCCGCCTTGATCTCCCAATCCTACAAGTTCAAATATCAGTGCAAGTTAAGATATGACAACATATCACCACAAGTGAGTCATGACTTGTTTTAAGCTTGCGTTATAAGCTACTAAGACAAGAAGATTTCCTGAAGTTCAACTGACAATAAAAATCTTAGTGCAGAATATCTTGCCCTTCTACACCTCATGTCTACTTATTTGTCTCTAGAATCTTGGCCAATCTCAATTTATGAGAGATATCATGGTCAAGTATATACCTCGTTTAGTTGAATCTCCAATGACTATGAAATGATGCATGGCTCATTTTGAAATTTGAATTTTCAAGAAAATTCTGATTGATTGAACAGCAGTCCGAAAGATGTAAAATGGGACATTTGCAGATAATTATTAGACCTCAGATTTATAATAGTGAACGGCTAAAACTTACATCTTGAAGTTGCTTTTCCCAGGGGTTCCCATCATCCTGAACTTCATTGCTTGTCATGCTGAAATTACATAAATTCAGGGATCATAAAGCCGAGACTTGTGTTTCCAATTGAAGGATTAGCAGAAAAACTGACCTGTTTAGCTGCATTGTCAGGCCACTGCATGTTTCCTCCAGTCTTTTGCAAGAGGTATCATTATTTTCCAGATCACTATCTGGAGGTGAAATCTTTTGGCAACTTTGTCCTGATACGAGCTGGGTCTCAAGGTCTTCTTTCGTCATCATCTGTTTTTCGATTTCATCTCCAATTTTTCCCTTAGATTGCCCCATAGTTTCCATCTCTGTTGGCAAATTGTCAATTATGTCTTCGGAGTCTTTAAGTTGAATCCTGAAGGATTCGCCATTGGCGATTTCTGATGGAAGCCCGCCTTTCAAATCGGAAACTAACGATTCGTTATTACCCTCAACACTCAATCTTTTAGCCTCTCCTTTTGGTTTACGCTGAAGTTCCTCCATCTGACAAGAACTGTTACAGCCATTGAGAGGAGAAACCATGGGAGGATATGATCTATCTTCTCTCTCGACATGTGGTTGACTAGATTCCGTAGAGTGATTAGCTGATCCACTATCGACCTCACTCTCACCCTTACTCTTTGATTCATTCCAATCTAAATGACTCCTGATTGCATCCTTCATGCTTGAAACGTCTTGAAGAGAAAAAGAGTGGTTCATGAGCCATTCCAAATCTGAAGCTACTAGTTGAGCAAACTGTTGAAGATCGGCTTTTCCATTCAACAAATCATTACAAGTTTGAACAAATTGCTTTAAAACGGCAGAGAGTTCATCAGTTTTCCATTGGAAAACTCGGACCATATAGCCTCTTGGGGCTGCCGAAATCTTACATGGCAACACCTCAACATCCTTTGCCGTTAAAGATTCTGCTACACCATTTTCTCGAGATATAATATTTATTCCTTCAAGGAGCTCAAGAATTTTCTGTATTGATATGCTAACAATAGACTGGAATTTCTGGTCACTCTTCTCTGTGGTTGAGATTTTACTATCATTTCCAATATCAAATGCTTCTAAATTCAAAGACTTATTTGGTGTTGTCTGAAAAACATGCCCGCGTACTTCAGGGGAATGATGGGGACCTCCGGCTGGACAATCGGCAGAAGCTTCTGCTAACTTCTCCATCTCTGCAAAGTCATCCATGAGATTCATGTCCGAAGTCGCCATATTTCTGTGAGGTGGCGTGCCTAATTGTTTATCATTTTTGAAATGCTCAAGCTCTGATAGCAAAGCAGATGCCCAAGACTCGGCACAACTGGCTTTGTCATCACTGCCCATATCAGACAAAGTTGCGTGAGAGTGTTCCTGCAAGGAAAATGGGTATTTACCTGATTCTTTAGCTGTTTGGCTTTTTAATAAATCTCCATCTTGCCCTTCTTCTCTTGATAACCTGGACGTGGTTCTAGCAGGTATAGTTCTTGAAAGTTGTTCACTTGATTTCATGTTAAGTGCATGTTTGAGACTTCTGTTTTCTTCTTCCACTTTATGCAACTGCTCATTTAGAAAGTTGATCCTTTTGCTTGGCGAATCATCAGCAGCCAAATCAACGCGAAAGTCCATTGAACTTATTAGAGAAGGATTCGATCTTCTTCTCCTCATTTCGACCTGACCCCTTCCAAGCATTTCAACTTCATTCTTCATTTTTACCAGAGCAGCAGGGCCAGGCAACCGTTTTTGGACAAGCAGACGCAGCCTTTGACACTCTGTTTGCAATTTTTCAATTTTCGTTACACTCTCCTTGTGTTGCTTTTGAGCAACTTCAGCTGTTCGACGATTAACTTCTCTCTCCTCATTCCTTATCTCAAGTTCCTTCTCAAGAACGCGAACCTCGTACTTGAGTGAAGCATTTTCTTTCTCAGTGGACTCTACTCTTGACATAAGGGCATTTATATCAGTTTCTACCTGTGCTCTATATTTACTTAATTCTTCAATCACCTTTCCCTTTCCAGAGAGAGCTTTATTCAGCTGTGCATTTTCAGCAACTAATCTGGCAACCCTCTTACTGGCCTCGGCTAACTTTTCATCTAAACCAATCCGTGTTCTCTCAAACTCTTCCATTGCCTTCAGCACAGCACCTTGAACTCTTTTCTCCTGCTCTTCTCGAACCAAACGTAACTGCTGCATGCGCTCCTTCAACACTGCATCTAAGTGGCTTAATCTTTCCTCAGAATCAGCTTTCTGCTGCAAAACTCTGTCCAGATCTTTCTTCAGAGATATTGCTTCTGCCTCAGCTTTCTCCCAGCCTATACATAACAAAAAGAACCCAGACATCAATTTCTGAACAAAGTGCAAGACATAGTTTGAGAATTCTTATTCGCGCAATCAGAAGAGACTCTTGAATCATGATCACCTGCAATAGCTTCCTGTGCAATTTTCACCTGTTTCTTTGCAATATTGTCCTTGGAACTACACTCAGAGAGGGCAGAGGAAAGTTTCTCATTCAACACTCTAAGATCTCTTTCCAGGTGTCCTTTTTCAGTCAGAAGTTTCTCCACCTGTGGAAACAGTAAGCTGTAAGTTTTCATCTCTGCAGAAGCATGTTTACAAAACTAAGCATATAACTCGATGCTTGAAAGAGAAGCCCGACAAGCAAATTTTGACTACAAAAGCTGCAAGTGCTATATGTTTCAAGGAGTTTCGATGAGAGAAACACTCTGCAGCGGTTAGATTTTCTTACTTGGAGTAGCTCCAATGGCTTCAATCTAATATCGAACAAGGAAAAAGAGAAAAAGAATGGAATAAGCCATTAATACCCGGCACTCAGCCTCTTCTTCTTCTTCTTCTTCATTGCTGATGAAAGAATTGTTTGCTTTATCAGCTGCTAAGGTTTTCTCTGCTGATCTTTTCTTCCATAGCCACGCTTTTTGATCCATAGTCTTCTTCGGTATCTTCCTGACCAAACAGAACTAGAAAACCAAAAGAATTTTCTGTCATCATTGTATGAATTTCATTCCTGTTCGTAACTTCCCCCTACAAACTAGTCTGTACCTACACCCCTACACTATACAGGTCTTGTTCCTGCTCCATGCATGTAAATTACCAACCTTTGATCAATGCATCAAGAACAGAAATTCTTATTCATACACCATATTGTAACTCATACAAAAACAAGAATGTATAACAACAGGCACTCGTTAAAAAAAAAAACAAAAGAAGGAACGGATAAGAACTAACAGTGATGTCAGTAACGCAGTCGAGTGACTCACCGGCTATTGTGAGAGGAGAGAAGAGGAGAACTGCGAAGATAATACTAATATTTGTTTATTGTATGTGTATATATACAATTCTATGATGACTGTTTGTGTGTGTGTGTGTGTATTTTTTTTGAGGGATGGGAGAGAGTGGAGTATAAAGTGGAGAAGGAGAGTGTGGGGGACGGGTCTGAATATTGGTTCGGTAGGGTCGGGTCTGAGGGAGAGCGAAAAGGAACTTGGGCGGGTTGCTTTGATCGGATGGGATGTAAGAGCGGGCGTCAGTGTCACCGTCAACTTTGATGATGATTCATGATTCATGTGTCTCCAATGCGGCAAGCTCCATCTCTATGTCCCTGTCCCTGTCCTAACCAACCTTATACCCCAGGGCAAAGTAGAGAACGCAAAAATTATTAATTTTTTCATGAAATTTCGGAATGTTAGATGAAATGTTTTATTACTCGGGTTTCTTTATTCTATTAACTTGGTATAAATGTCTAAATGACTGAATATGAGTCAGTAATGCAATATGTGCAAGACTGAATTTGAAATTAGTTTTAATTTAAAGATGAATTCGCTTGTGATAGTAGATTCATAACTTAAATTATGAAGTGGTTTCGACTCATTTCAAATTTTGATGAACATGAGGTGATGGACTCGTTTCTAACTCTAACTAATCCTAGAATTGCGCATTATTATACTGATCGTCCTTTTTTATATTTTTTCCATTAAAAGAAAGAGTTGGTTGATTTTTTTCTTATGAAAGAATTTAAGGTCAACTTCATATAAGCTTAGTTTTATATTGTTTTATTGGAATTTCAAGACAATTAAAAGAACAAAAGTATGCACAATTTTTCTTTATTATAATTATTTAGAAATAGAAGTGGTAGTAGTTTACTTTCCTTTTCCATGCGGGCTTTAAGTAAGTTATCATTAATGTTTGACATTGTGCTTCCTTTTCATCATGAGATGCTTATACTTACACCCCTATCATTCCTTAATTACCATGTTTAGTTTGGCGCTAAGCAATCAATAATTGTGATTATGGTAAGTAATCAGAGAGCTGCCCCCCCTTCTTCTTCCTGTTGCTTCTCTCCTACCCTTTACTCATCATTATTATTATTGTTCTTATTATATGCTCTTTTCGAGGCAATTAATTTTTTATACTTGGAGAATTAAAAAAATATTTTGTCTCTAACAAAGGCTTACACGTGAGTATCTGGTAATTTAAGGTTTTTTTTTCTTTTAATTACTTGATTAATGATTTATCAATTCGAATTAAATTTTCTTTTTTTTGTAGACAGAATGTCAAGAATTAATCAGACTTTGGTCCAAATTAACGTGTGCAATTGTGATTACCTCTCATCAATCAAGTTGTCACATTATAATTAGTACTAGAAGTAGAATCAAGTAAAATCCTTAAAAAAAGAATAAAACACAGAAGCCCTATAATTCAGATCAATTTTTCTGTCACAAAATCTATTCTTCAATAAACACATTCCGTGTATTAAATCTTTCTCAAAATAAAATACATAACGTCATACTCATACACGTGATGTGTATATATTAAATAAAATAAAAGATGTAATATGATTTGTAACAGAAAATTCAATCCAACGTAAATTAGTTAGGTACATGACCATGACAACCTTATAACCAGTTGTTGTAAGTACGAAGTGTAGGGTTTGGTTTAAATTGGTTGAAGAGTTGGACGCAAATTAAGCATGATTCATTTTCAACTTGAAAGTTTCTTAAAACATGACAACAAAAATGACCCGTGATTAGCATATATACCTACTATTAGTGGCTGTTGATTTGATGCTAATTAACACAATTAACATTTGTTTTTATCATATCATCAACAAACGGTAGTGCATATAATGCCAAACACATAGAAAATGAGATGGCATCAGTATTCAGTTGTTCTCTGGCGATGGTTGGTTTTGCACTTGTCTTAATTCCCTGTCATCAATTCTATTTCTATGTCCTATCAGAACTGCGCTACAGAATAATTTCTGACGTTTACAATCAACTAATGCATTAACTTATGTCATGGCTTCCTTCTATGTTATTTTATTAGAAGATAGAGCTGTGACTTCATACTCCTCCTAATTATTTTTCTCAAGTGTATTATTCGATTATTTTGTTCTTTAATATTAATGTAGGTAAAGATTTCACATTAATTGTAGATGAGGAGTTTGAACGGCTTATAAGCTCAAGATCTCCTCTTCTCCGTAGTGAGATGTTCTTTCATGATTAAATCGTGAGACTTATATGAATTCAGAGCGAACAATATCTACATAATAGAGTGTTGATTGAGTTGCAACCATAACGAGGCTATTTGCCATTCCAAACTACTCATTTGAGGGGTTATTGATGTAGGCAAGCGTCTTACATAAATTGAAGATGAAAAACTTGAGTGGCTTATATAAGCCTCAAGACATCTAGCGAGGTCATTTTTTAAGAAAAAATATGAGATTCGTACAAAGTTAGACAAATATCCACACATCTAATGAGCTGATTTTAAAATTGTTCATGAGACTTTAGCCTTACACTAAGTTAAGACATCATGGTTGTAATGGGTTTCTGTTTAAATCCAAACTCCTAAATGTTGGGTCCGATCCAAAAACAACAATAAGGCACCACCCACCAACATGGTCCAATAGATAAGGTCCTGGGGACAAGCCCACAAAGATGAATGACCATGCAAAGATGCTCAAGCCAACCCAGCAACATGGCCCAATCTTCTTGGTGATTTACTACTAATCCTCAAGCTGCTTCTAGCACCTAAGACAATCCTTTAGAGTAACCTAACTTCCAAGCATGTCCGTGTTTGTTTTCCCCTCTTTCTTCACAAAAACTCAAGTGATTTGGACTTGAATCACCATCCAATTTTTATAGGGAAGTTAGAAATGGGTTATCAACATAGCTCTCAGCGACAGTGGGAATCGAGCAAATGACCTGTCCTAACCAAACTATGTAAAAGTCCAAAGTGGGGTGTGGCTCTTTCAAGTACATTTTGGGCCTAAAGTTGGGAACGAGATTAGTTATGCAACAGATATTAGTAATTGGCAGTGATGATCAAATGATAAGTAGTTAATTGCAATATGTGTATATAAAGAGTTGGGGTTGGGGAAGGGCCAAAAAAGGTGTGTTGTAATCCCTCATAACTCTGCACTGATTTAATGCTTGCTACAATAACACATGTAAAGAGACAAAACTGTCCTCTCTTCCTCTGATGAATTTCAAAAGAAAATTATGATGATTGATGAGGAGTGTCTGCTCTGCAGATTCCTTTCTCTTATTCCTCCACTACTCCACTGTGTATCCAATTTCCAAATGTATATCACTTGAGAGTGATGATTGATTTTGAGAGTACAGCCTATTACCTATGCCTGCACCTACTACAACTTCACTTCACAACTTCCTTTATAACAATAAAAAATAAATTATTTCATACTCTTTTTAAATTTATTATAATTATAATAAATATTCTTTTATTATTTTAAAAATTATAAATATTCTCTTGAATTAGTATTCTCTAACATACACGCTCTAGTCTACAATAAGCTGTTACAAGGGACATTTGTTGGATGGATGTAAATTTTAGGAGTTGTTTGTAATTATAACAAATTTGAAGAGAAGATGTTGTAATTTCTTGTTTGGGTAATTACGCATAACTAGAAATTGTACTAATGTGATGAAGATAATATACACACACAAGGTTGAAATTTGTATAAAGATATTGCTATTTCTGTTTTGGACATTGACTATATCTAAGATTCTCATTTATTTCTTACTTTTTCTTTGAGAAGAAAATAAATTATGCAACATAAGCACTACAATCCCTACACATCTTTGCCCTTGATAATTGTTGGAAAGAAATTTCATTTCATTGTGGGGGCTGTGTGTGTCAGAGAGAGAGAGGGTATTGAAAATATGATATTTCTGATGGGTGCAAGCGCTAAATAAACCATAAATTAGGGGTATAAATATAATTTATTTCAATAGGGTTTAAGTTGAAAAGTTTTGAAACGTATGATGAGAGAGAGAGATTGTGAGTTGAAAGAAAAGAAGTAAGAAGAGAGAAAAAAAGGTAAGAAAAGAAGAGGAAAATGAAGAGGAAAGGGTTGGTTGATGCTATTTACTAATACGTATGTGGAGTGACTCAACTGATCAAGTAGTAACAATAGTAGTTGGCATCCAGAAATTCCAAATTAGGACCACACAAACAGTTGCTCCCATTTCATCTCCTGCAAATTGATTGATTGATTAAGTGGGCACCTAATTTTGGCAAAATTTAACTCTAATTTGTACTCCCTTTCCCTTTGTTTTCAAGACTGTATGGCCATCTAATTTTCAAGCTTTCAACTTACACATATTCACACTTAAGGAATCAAGAAATTCAATTTTTAGATACCAAAAGTCATCCATTTGTGAGAATTATTCATAGTCATCCACTCTCAATTTTCAACTCTTCTGCTGTGATTACTTATGGAATATGTATTTACATTACGTGCATTGAAAATTATAATTTTTCGATCTAAAATTTGTTTAGTCCTTATCGGCGATTGTAATTTCAATTTAATAACGATGCAATAATTATAATTATTTTTAATATTATTCTGTCCCTTTTAATTTATATTGATGGAGAGAAAGCAGGGAGGCAACAAGAAGATTGGAAGAGACAGGCAGGGTATGAATAGTTGACAAGGTTAGACATGAATGATGATAATTAATAATAGTGGTAGTGGCCCAGAAAGGCAAGTGATGGTCAACTCTTCTTTCCCCTTTCATATCTCACTTTCCTAATTTTGGTGTTGAAAAAGGTCCAATTTCTAATTTAGTGTGATTGGAGACAAGCAATGAGCATGTTAAGGATGTTTCCCTATTATTTCAATCTGTTCCCTTTCCTTTTACACTTTCTTTATTTGAACCTACTTCTGCTTCCCAATAATTAATATATTTGTAACTTGTTGAAACAAATACTTATTAATTTATTATTAAAACAATATTATTTTTGAATTATAGAGTTTTAAAACTATTTAAATTAAAAAGTTCAAATTAAGTTGGTAAAAACTCTGCTTAAACTTATTTCCACCATAAAAGTATAAACTTTTGTGAACACCAATTATATTAGCGTTTTCAGCCCAAGTAAGTTTTTAAAAGCTATTTAAATATTTACAAGATAACATCATTTTTACTTATATAGCTAATTAATTAAGGTAGAAGAGTATATACTTTGTAAACAAATTAAAGTGAAACAAATTAACCATATTTCACTTATAACGTTAATTAATCCTATTTCAGCATCTTTCCACAAGCTGGCATGCATCACTACTCCACTCCAACACCACCATATATATATATGTACATGCCCTTATGATAATAAATAATGCATGCATCATATATAAATATATAATTATATACTATGGCTTCGTTTATTTTTCATTACAAATTATATAAATAGTCCAATATATTTAAATAAGATGTTCATTTTACATTGTAGAGCGCCCATTTCTAATTCAATAGCTTGGTACTAATTAATGACTTCACCTACCCTAGCTGCTTAAGTAAATAACTTATAATTAATATATAGTTTTATATCACAAATATTTATATAAATAATAATAATAATTCTTGGGTGTTATATAAGTAAAAAAGGTTGGACGTATTTTGTGGTATAGGGATGGTGCGTGGATGGGGGATGGATATGGTATGCGGAGAGTGAGTAGATACAGAGACAGAGAGAGTTGAAATTGAAAGGAGGTTGTGATGTGATCAAAGGATGTGCAGTGGATTTTGAAGGTATGAAGGAACATGTATTGCACAAAAATGATGAATCAAGTAGTAAAGTACATGGATCTCTACCTCTCATCACTCATCACACAACATTGTAGGGTACCCATACATCATCATTAATTTGTAAATGAATTAACAAAGTGATGATTGATTATGTATTTCTAATTTTGACCTACCACCACCACTTGCTTAAAGAGAGAGAGAGGGGGTGCATAAGAGTCTGATTTCTTTAATTCAAATTATATGGACTTTGATTTCATGACACGCATGTCGTGTATCCAAAAGAGATGAAGATGATTATAGGAGGTGGAGAGATGTATGTATGTATGTATGTGTGGGGTTTTGCAGAGTTTCGTGGATCCTATGCAAGGGAAAGAATCTATAGAATTCGTTGGTTACTTTCACGTCTGAACCAATATATTTACTGTCACAACCCAACAAATTAAACTCTCTCTCTCTCTCTCTCTCTCTCTCAAAAATAGTCACTCTCCCTGATACAACAACCATCGCTGCTGCCCGTAGTAGTTAATGATTATTTGCTATAATTATTTTTTTAATTATAATAATTAATTATAATTAAATATTTTATTTTTTATAATGTATCATGATAATTATATAAGCTAATTATTGTCTTAAATATATATATATCGATTAAAAAGAATTAATAAGTATATATATATGTGTGTATAGCTAGGGCCAGTTGTCAAGTTGGGAGATGAATGGGTTAATGAATATTATTAATATTATGTATATAAACAATGAAAGGGGCAGATATAGAATGGCATGATTCTTTGAAGAATGATGCATCAAAATCTTAATATTGTACAAACATAATTATTAATAGTAAATTAGTGTGGCGTCAGGAGATGGAGATGGAGATGGGCCTCCATCTGACATCTCTCTCTCCAGATTAAATATTAAAATGCAACTGAACAAAAATGGAAGGTACTGACTCAGTAACAATATATAATCGATGATGACGTCACAGATGACGCAATACACCCCAATATGTTATACTGTGTACCCCCACCACAATAATATTAAAATGCCTCTGCCTTAAATATCTGGGTATTATTACTAGTTTAATTAGTTAATTAAGCACGTAGACTAGTTGGGATAATCAAAACCCCTTTTATTTTATATTATTTTCTTTGTATGTCTCCTAAGATCAGTAATGATCATTAATAATTAAATGTTTGTAGGAGAAGAATTTTGTTCTCAATAATATCTAATTAGACACAAACCAAACATACATATGAAAACACATACACACCCATGTGTGTGTGTGTGAGAGTGAGAGAGAGAGAAAGAAAAGGGAAGAAAGGGGGGGAGATTTTTTTGCAGTTGCAGTGGGTTTGAAGCTTTAGTAGAGTAAGGTTAAGTCCCTCTCGTCATAATAGCCAATGTCTGTCTCTCATTGCTTTTGTTCATGAGAACTGATTCAAAGGACACCCACGATGCTGACCTCCCCCCCCCCCCCACCCCATTTCTTCCACCTCCATATACATATAGCTATTCACCTCTTTTTTCCAGTAAAACTCTAAATTAATATAATCAAGAAATCAAATTTACAGGCGCTAAAAATATATGTAGCCTGAATTAACAATTTAATCGATTCACTTGATTAATATTCGAGTTAAGTATGGGTGCATGACATGTGTAATATAATTTGATTTTAGTGATAAATATGATTATTTTACAAACTCGACAAAAATGAAAAAGGAAGGCTGCAATATATATATAATTTCACGTTCTCCACCATATATATAGTTTTTTTCAGCTAGATAATTTATTTATTTAAGAAAAAGAACATTCTGGTTATGTATATCTAATTAATTACTAAAAGTATATATGTTGTGGAGAGTTAAAGAAAAATGTAAGGTGATGAGCATAAAACTTGTACGGACTTACAGAGAAACGGAGATCTTTCTAATTTCTTACTTTGATGGGAAAATATTTCAGGGAATAACAAGGGTGGATTATGATGATCATGAGGGTCGGGTCAGTGGGTGGATCCCATTTTTGTGCAGCCAGTTTTGGGGTCTCAGAATCTGGGCCTGTGGGAATCCTGATGATGCTGCAGCAGTAGCAAATAATGGACTTTGATTCATTTGCCATTGCTGTACTTCGTTTCTTGCAACAGAAACCTCTCCTCTTCCTCTTCCTCTTCCTCTGCCCCCACCAAACTGTTCAATCAATAATCCCTCGCTTTTGTTATTTTTTACTTAATTATGTCTGAATCAGTAAACAATTGTTTGCCAACACTTACCTCATGATTTTGCTGGCTAAATGGGGTGTTGTTGTTCAACATCTGTAGCATGTGGGGTTCGTTTGTTTTGCCCCCCGACTGTCCGAATCTGTGTGTTTCGTTGTTAACCTTCAACGAGCCTGGAGAATGAAGGTGCGTTTGGCTCAGGAGCTGCAACGTTTCTGTCTCGTTGTATCCATCTCTTCTCCATGGAGTATCCGTCCCGATCCCACCCATATGGGGCTGGAAATTAAGCTGTATTGAAGTGCAAAGTTTTGGGTTTAATTGTATCAAAAAGGCGCCGGATGCATTCGTTTCTATACATACCTCAGGCCTCAATCCCCGCCGTCTCCAATCAACTTCAAAGGAACAGTGCTGATCTCTAAGCCCGGATTCCCGGCCGCCGACAGGCCTTGACGCTGAATTCCCCAAACTCAGGTCCAGATTGTGGTCTGATGTATTGTTGGAAGACTCTGATACACGTACGCCACAATTTTCAGAATCTTGATTACTTCTTACCATCTATATCCATGAAAATGGACAAAATTTTACATCCTTAGAAATTGCTTACCTGCACCAGTAGTACCCTTAAGTTCTTCGTCGTAAATGCTGGGATCAAAATTTGTAACAGCTTCCTTCCCATTACATTTGATGGCAGCTTTGTCATAAGCCCTACAACATATATACGTTCAAGAATTTGAAGACGCATGTTGCAACCCGCAGAGAGTAGTAGCTATAAATTCTCTATAAACGCACCTTGCAGCTTCAATTTCAGTATCAAAGAGACCCAAATAGACGTACCTGATACAACGTACGTAAATTCACAAGTGAATTGAAATAGGGATAAAATTAGAGAGAAATCAGGTAAAGATAATAACTAAAAAAAAAGTACGGTATACGATGAATGCAAGATTGGGAGTAAAAATGAATGCTGAATTTATATATATATATATATGTGTGTGTGTGTGTGTGTGTGTGTGTGTGTGTGTGTTGGGGGGGGGG